>NC_135512.1:12142500-12287500 GCF_051989575.1 Stigmatopora nigra
CTTTTGGAGGACCTGGCAAGGTGAAAGAAATTTCAGAGTATTAGTCAAGGGGAAGGTTGAAGTATAGGTAGTATGCTCTTAGTATTTCTATTATTATCCATAGAGTTAACCGAACTCTTTTGTTGATGGCCCTTTAGGAAAATACTTGGCGGACAACTAAATCAAGAACAACACTGCTGAACAAATGAACTTCAGGGGAAACAGAATAACACAGAGGGCAGGTACACATTCCTTATTCACCTTGTCAAACGAAAGCCCAGGACTACAGGAAAGCCAGCAGTATTGTGAAATTTTACATAACATTCTGAAGATTATTATTATTATTATTATTAGGTTCAGTTTGGCTGGCATTAGTTTGCTGAGATCTTTCTTCTTTCTTTCCCCATCCAAGTCTGTGCCTCCAGGAATTGTATGCTAACTCAGCTTTTTAGCTGCTTCACCATCTAGGTTATACTCTAGATGACTTGATGGTAAAACTACTTAACTGGAGCATTCAAACTAATTGGAATGGTTCAAACTCAGATTCGAGGCAACACTCATTCGTTAGCGCAAAACTATGTTATCGGTCAAAATTCCACCGTATTGGACCTCTGTCACCATGCATAATTTTATTGTGTCAAGTATTTTTCCATTGTCAGATATTTTTTCGACACATGCCCGTAAACCAAGTATGTCTTGTTCATACTTTTGTTCAAGAAGCAAGAAATCAAGCTATTTTCTGAGCGCTTCCTCTGTTTCGAGGGGGTCGTATCAGAGTACTTGGGATCATATTAATGATATTCCTTTGCAAGCCAAATGCACTGAACAGTTACTCCACCTGTGTTTGTTCCTCTTTTTGGGAATCATGGAGATGTTTAAGATGTGCAGACAGCTGCAATCATAAACTAATCTACTCGAGAAAGTGTTTTCCTTTAAGAACAAAAGACGTGTACAAAGTGTCATTTAAAGTCGATATACTATATCTTAAAGGGCATTTGGTGTTTTTTTTCCCACGTATTGTCACATAGCCTTTCTGTTGTTCCAAAAAAAAACAACAGTGGTAACTCCAGATTACATGACAGCGACCTATTTTTTTTAAATTAAATTAATGACATAATTTGTTGTATAAAATGTTTATTTGATTAGATTTTAACCAGTATCACAACCCCCTGAAAACCCCTAAAAAGTATAAATATTTCAACTCTTTTGTTATTTGTGTAGTTGAGTAACGTGTACAGTATAACGTATAATTTTTTGAATTTGTTTCAGATATAATTTTTTAATTCAAGTGCAACAGAGGTTTTTTCGAGCTATATATGTATATATATTATATGGGTGGGTCTGGTAAGGTAACTTAATATGACAAATCTTATTGAGGATGCTGTGTTTTGCTTTGTGAAAGCAGTGTTAATGTGGACGTAAGTTAATCATGGGGAAGGTTCACATTGAAATGCTAATTTACGTTCATTCAATGAGGATCCATGGCAATCCATTACTGGTTATCACTAATCCGCTATGATGAATTATTCTTACAGTTTGACACTCACTGCTCTATCTTAGGCCAAGTAGGACAGTGTACTCAAAAAAAGTGTATTTATGCACTGTTCTTTGGGGAAAAAAAGAAAGGGAAGTTTATTTACAGTATCACCATTCCTGCATCTCGACTCTAGTCATCACTACACTTGGCTACTACCTTACTTTTCTCACCAGATTTGATTTTGCAAATTACATTTCAGCCAGCAGCCTGTTCCTCCATAACCCGCTTGAATCCATAGCTTTATTTTACATAATTGTAATGGTCTCTGTGAGATGACATGATGAGGTTTGTAGAAGGAGGTTAAGTTGACCAAAATGCTTTGTGCGCGTGTGTGGGTGTGTGTGTGTGTACACTTTCCTTCAACTCTATGTAAATGAGAACAAGTGGAATATTTTTAATGCTGATTAAAAATAGAAAAATATTTTATTGTTTATTGTGGGGAGGGGAGGAAAGGGAAAACTGTGCCGATAGTATTGTCTATCTTCCTGATTGCTCATTGACAAGCATTCTGAAGGCGAAATATATATGTGAGATGTTACCCAAACCTACGGTATTGTCTTGTATGTCAATGTTGTGCTAAATACACCCAAACATGGTCTCGTAAGGTCTATTGTAGAAACATCTTAAACTGGGTATAGAGCAACAAAGCAATTATTCAGACATTAATGTTCGAAAAAAGGTTTTTTTGTCTGTTTTTTTTTTTTTTTTTAATTATCTAGCCAGTAGAAACAAACACACTTCTTGTTTTTGGAAAGAACAGACAGAAATGTGTTTTGGTAAATATTTAAAATAAAAATCTCCTATTAGTCTCTTCAGAATAATTTCTAACAGCCCCAAAATAAAACAGGTTGCCAATCATTTATCACTCATCTCAGTCTTTTAATGTAAAAAAAAATAGACAATCTTTTCCAGATTCTTCTCTGTAGTGAATATGTCCTTCAGTAATTCAACATTGCTTGTAGAGCATGCAGAAAAAGCAGGGCAACCTTTGCTTCCAGATAAATCAAAGATGATGTTTTGTGCTGTGTACTACTCACTCACTCTCTGTCAGCGAAATTGTTGTTGTTTTTATTTTTTTCCTGCGTGCTGTGAGGAAGTATGCTTTAACATCAAACACGTGCAAGTTCAATGCTAAACTGAAAACTTATTTTGCTTCCTTCCAAATTCAATAAAAGTCCTAAATACATGGAAATACTTGTTTTTCTTCATTATATGTATTGTGGCTGATCTAACAAATCACATACCTACCATCTCACCAGAAAGGAATAGTCCAGGGGTAGAGTACATATGGCTCGGGAGCCACATGTGGCTCTTTTGATGGGTGCTCATGGCTCTCCGCTAAAATCTGGACACTACGTCTGGAGTCGCTTTAATCTTCCAGTTTTTAATTAAACCTTTCTGCATGCATGCATACATCCCATTGAATAGCATCAGGGTAACAAGTTTGTCAATATAATTCTGAGACTTTTTGTACTTTAAAGGCACTGAAATGACTAAAAATGCACGTTTTCATGTATTTTTACTTCTAGAAAAATTCTGAGTATGGTTCTAAATGAATAACAATTGAAAATATGAATTGTTTATGGCTCTCTCTGTCAAAAAGGTTCCCGACCCCTGGAATAGTCCATAACAAAGAGAACTCATAAAGGACCGCAATGTAAAAGTAAGCCAATTTGTCAATTTTTTTTTTTAATTCATTCATTTTATGAACCACTTATTCTCACAAGGTCCACAGAGGTGCTGGAGCCTATCCCAGCTGACTGACTTCGGGAACCAGGTGAGGGGGACCCCTGAATTGGTGGCCAGCCAATTGCAGAGCACAAGGAGACGAATAACCATTCACGCTTATTTAGTGTTCAACTAGCCTACATGTTTTTGACATGTGGGGGAAACCGGAGTACCCGGAGAAAACCCACACACGCCCAGAGATAGCATGCAAACTCCACACAGTTAGGTCTAACCTTGGATCGAACCCAGAACTGTGGGGCTGACGTGTTAACCACTCAGTGAGAACTGATTTAGGATTGAACCCAGATCTGTGAGGCCGACCCGCTAACTACTTGGCCGCTTTTTTCTATTTTTGCTCATTCAAATTGGCCGCTTTTTTCTATTTTTGCTCATTCAAATTGGCCGCTTTTTTCTATTTTTGATCATTCAAAATGGCCGCTTTTTTTCTATTTTTGCTCATTCAAATTGGCCGCCTTTTTCTCTTTTTGCTCGTTCAAAATATGTGTCTGAAAACCAGATCTGGGATTTGAGTCCAGAACTACCTGAATTTGAGACAGACATGCTAACCACCATGCTCTAAGTTGCCTATGTCAGAGATCAGTCATTGAAATATATCTTAATTTATCAGCGTCATGGTTAGCTAATTTGTTGTTTGCTTATACTGCAATGTATTTTACTGTATATACAATGTTTACATTTCTGCAAGAACATTTATTTTAAAAAATAAATTAGTATTTCTTTTATAGTTATAATGCAACATAGGAAATTGAGAATAAAGCTGCATATGAGGTAAGTACTTTTAACTCATTGAAATGTTTGTTTTCACCCTTTTATGACTCTGCCATGATGGGAAAATGAGTTCACCATTAATTCGTTTTCTGAACCACTTATCCTCACCAGGGTTTTGGGGGGTGCTGGAGCATGTCTCAGCTCACTATGAGCACCAGGTTGGTGGCCTGCCAATCACTAGGCACAAGGAGATGGATAATCATTCACATTCGTACCTCGGAGCAATATATAGTGTTAAACCAGTTTTTGGGATGACGGAGGTACCCGGAGAAAACCCACGCAAACCTGGGGAGAACATGCATCATCCACATAGTGAGGGATCAAACTTCTGGCCTTAGAACTGCGAGCCTGATGCGCTTACCACTCATCCGCCGGGTCATGTGTTAACCATTTCCTACATTTAATCACTAATTTAGTTTATTTAAAATACATGGATGATTGCATGCCTTACAATTACAGGTGTTTAGAAATACAGGCTCACCAATATAGCAATGAATTTTAGCACATTTACTATAATCAAGTTCAAATATAATAAACCCCATCCACCACTAAAAGAAATTAATGGAAACATTTCATGAAAAATGACAATATTCATCATTCTCTAATGATTTAAGCGTGGGAATTTACATTTCGATTACATTAAGGTAAGACTGATTCGTTTCTGGTCTCTTGGACAGGAGCTGATGAAGATGATGGCAGGCGTGGCCACACTCAGCAGAGGAAGGTGAGGTCACTCTTCCGGCAACCAACCTGGCAGCACACCGTAGTCAAGACATTGTTTATGTCCCGTCTGCTTAGGTCTGAACCTGAGCGATTTTTGATGTTTTCCAGACTATTCTCCTCTCCTGTTGAAACACCTGCATCAACAAAATACAATGAAAACCAAACAATGCCTCAATAACACACATTTTATCATATTTTTTATTTGTTTAGTTCTGTGTTTCTACATACACAAGACAGATGGAGTCTTTCCACCTTGTTAAACTGAAGCTGATGTTCCCATCAAAAAAGGTAAAGCAGATTTCCTTCATGCAATTTGTCTTGTGCTCTATTCCTTCTCTTTGTGATCACTTTATCTGATAAGACTAAGTGAGTTTGCTGTGTGTAACAGACAGAGATCTTGTATTCTTAATGTGTGTCCTCCTTTGGCTTAATGGCCCATTGTCTGCCCACACGCTAGGAAAATTTTAGATTAGTAGAATATGGGGCAAGAACATTATTAACATCAAGATGATGTGGTTAAAGTGTGTTCTGTTGTCAGAGGCCGAATAAACGAAAAATATTTGTTAAATTTATTTTAATCAGACAAAATCATGTTTTTTTTTTATAATGATTCAGTGAATCTACAATGTTGTGACTAAATTGAAAAGTATTTTTAATATAAATATCCTCATTGTGCAGCTGTACGTAATGAAGCATCTCATTGATGCATTTTTAGGAATTATAAATAAGAAAAGGGCAAGAAACTTGCCAGAGTCAAGATCATTTCCTCCACTTGCCGTGTTCCATAGTTGAAAATGATAAATTACTTTTCTTATTTCTACAACTGACTGTCTGTTTTATTATATATTATTAATTTTTTTAAACTTTTTTTAAGTCAGGGAAAATATTGACAGTCCCATGTAGAAAGAAATTGCAATTTAGTTTGTTTGTCAAAATAAGAAGAAAGCACATTAAATTAGCAGAAGTAAATACACATTATTAGATTTTTTCTTTTGGGACAGTGTTTTGCAGCCCTAGGGCCTTGAGTTCGACAAATCGCAATACAAATAAATTCCTAATCTAATTGCTCACTTTTAACTTTAAAGAAATGAATGAAATAGTCTCACCATCCATGTCTGACTCAATGAAGTATCTCCTCCAGCGAGAACCTCCACAGGTATACACCACAGCTCTCAGGAACTCTCGGCCACACAATTTCACCGCCTTTACTTCAGCTCTTGCACTTCCCAGACACATGACAAGACACAGCATGAGAGGTAAAACCACAAGAGCACGCATCCTGGATACCTTTACGTTGCCTTTTTTTTTTACCCCAAACCAATGCTCTGAATGAGATGTGTTCTGTGTAGATCTCCTCTTTTACAAAAGTCTTGGACTGCTTTGTCCTGGCTTCTCACTTTATACTCATCCACTGCGCTATTGTCATATCCAGAGTATCCCTCCACCTCCCACTGACTGCCCCTCAGCCCATCCCATTTTTTTTTTGTCCATTTGGGCAATTTTATTTTAAAGATCACTGCAATCAAATTAAACGAGGGCAACCCTCTTCGTTCCAGGTGATTACGTAGTGATTACACTGAACGTTAATGTAGTGCATGGCTAATTAGGTGCTGCAAAGTGAACCCCCCACCCACACTCAAGCAGATGTTTGATGAGTGTACACACTTAGAAAGTAGGGATGTCCTATACTTTACAGCATTTTGGACCATATGACAGGAAAGAGTCATTGTTGACTGTCCATCAGCAAGGTCATTACAGAGCTATGTGATAGCCCATATGACATTTCAATGTGATCTTTATCTGCAGACCCACTTACACATTTGCTTGAAAAAAAGGGGGGGGGAAATCGATATACAGTCATTTTGAGTGCAGCACATACAAACTGGGGCAGCCCAGTGCCTTACAGTTGGAATCCTTACCTTTAAACTGTTTTATCATACATAAGTTTAATTCAATTGGAAAAAAATACAGAAAAGATATGCACATAATCGTATTGGAGCTTACACAGTCCTTTTTATGTAATAGTTACACTCTGAATTTGGATTCTGTGCTTTTGCTCTAGGAAAAAAGTAACTTTTCCTTCTGTCAGTCAAATAATTATGTTAAAAATAAATTCGTTTTTTTTCCTGCAGATTGGATCGGCGCTCGAAGGATCCTTTTTATCTCACCGAGACAATTGGTCGCCTGTTCTCTGGGAGTTAATGTTGGAACAAGTTGTGACGACCAAGTCACGACACACCTTAATGTATGTAAGTGTTTTATCTCCTGGACCTGGAATATGTATTATCTCTAATGTTTGATGTAAGACAGCAAGATAATGGAGATCCCCACCAAAACATGAAAAGCAGGTGTCATTCACTGATTTAAATAGTATTTTTAAATGCTATCAAACCAGCAAAAAGGCTAAAAGTATTTCAGATAGTGTGTGAAATTAACATTCAGATACTATGTCTGTGTTGGCATTGATGAACATACAATCAAACGTGACTAACGGGAGATTCCTCCTACACGGTGTTTACTTTTTCTGGTCAGTTTTCTTTTTTTTTTTTCAGTTTTGCGTTGATGTCAACCTGTAATATAACTACCACACTGTGATGTAACGTAAAAACTTTTTAATATTATGAACTTATTTTGCAAAGTTGTATATAATAGATAAGTCGCGTTCAAATTAAACCCATCATTTCATCGTATTGTTTATGTAGTTTCATGTCCAATGTAATGTAAAATGTTTTTGAAGTTTCATATTGTGATGAATCTGGTAAATTAATTCAGATTTTCAGGTGCATGTGGACATTTACAGTATGTAAATTTAAAATTAGTATTCGAAAATGATACGAAAATGGTTACATTACATTTTTACTGAGTGCATAATGAGACTTAGGATGGAAAATGTATTTTTGTGACAGTGGTCATAATTTTTTTGACTTTGATACCACTCAGAAATTCACCGGACCCTTGGCAGAAATGGAGCCAATCACATTGCATCTGGTCTCTGCCACTGCACAAGAAACCATTGCCCGCCAGCCCCCCTGCGTCATTGTACCTGGCCAATTGTCTCATCTGGACATTGTTCCAATAACATAAAACCACACAGTATTTGAGAGATTAGATCAGACATGTCCAAAGTCCGGCCCGCGGGCCAATTAAGGCCCGTGGACAAATTTTTACCGGCCCGTGGCCTCTATCATGAAATCAATAATACACGGCCCGCCAGCACTGTTGACCACAGTATAAAATACATGAGTTCATTATTTTTTTGTGATGGTCAAAATCACAGTTTGAATATGCAGTGATCATTGTTTTGTTTTCAGCACTGTTCCTACAGTGAGCATATAATAGTGAATAACATGTGATGGTTTTCTTAATTTTTTGTGGTTTGTGATTTCGGTAAAAACCTAAATGTAAAAAAAAATGTAAAAGTAAAAGTATGCCATTTGTAAAAATCCCAAAAGGTTAATTTCTATTTAATGTTAATGGTTCAAAGAATGTCAGGCTAAATAGTCGGCCCGCACACATTTTCACCTTACCAAATCTGGCCCTCTTTGCAAAAAGTTTGGACACCCCTGGATTAGATATTAGGGCGTTTGAGTGGAGACTTTCTTCTATGTACACGATGCAATATACATCCAGACCAGTAGGTGGCAACATGTTGTGATGAGGTGAAATCTGCAGAGCGCTTTGACAGCGTGGAGTAGAGCGCTTCTTGTTTTAAAGTAGCATTAAACGAGTTGACCTACTCTTAAATTAAGTTATTCTGGTATTTGAAAGGCTCCTCTTGCACCTACAATGTAAGTCTTGCTTTTGCCATTTATTGTAGTCCTTTGCAAACGTAAGATTGTTTTTAACCCGTGCTAACTGGCTAGCAACTACTACCAGGAAGAGAAGCGCAATGTCGATTGTCGGTCACATTTAAAGTGGAATTATGTCTTATGGCATTTTTTTTATGTTTATTTTTCTGAAGTAGAGCCACCATGGAGCCTGTGATACAACGCGTTCGGCACAACGTGTTGTGGAGCCTCCACAGAATCGGACGAAGGAACCACTCGGGGTATGCTGAGCGTGTTGTTTCCACTACCTCCACCTGGAGCAGGAAAGCCCCACTCCGGGTGTCTCGACTCTATCAGCCATCCAACCTGCGTGACATGGGCCCCGACAGCCGAATGCAAGGAGAATTGACATGCAAAAGCCAGAGGCTCATGCAGCGTGCAGGTCTCATTCATCCATCTAATCCAGGATGCTACTACTACCTTCCTGCCACTGTTCGCTCCATGGAGAAGCTGGTCAGATATTGTTCTTTTAACTTTTTCTAGGCCAGGTAGTTACAAGAAAAAAATATGTAACCTGAAAGATGTGCATTTGTATACTAAATGTTAATGAGTGGCTAGTGCTTCGGCCTCACAGTTCTGGGGTACTGGGTTCAAATCCAGGTCACATCCACCTGTGTGGAGTTTGCATGTCCTCACAGGGCCTATGTGGGTTTTCTCTGGGTACTCTAGTTTCCTCCCACATTCCAAAGACATGCACGGTAGGCTTATTGGACACTAAATTGCCCCTAGGTATTGTGCCTTGAGATCAGCTGGCCACCGATTCAGGGTGTCCCCCGCCATTGGCCTGGAGTTAGCTAGGATAGGCTCCAGCACCTCCCGCGACCCTCATAAGGATAAAGCAGTTCAGAAAATGAGATGAGAGATGTTAATATTGGATGTGGTCTCCTGGTCACAATTAATATATATGTATATTTTAATTATTATTGTTAATACTATATTTATTCATTTATTTTCTGAACTTCTTATCCTCACAAGTGTTATATAAATCAAACTATGAATTTGTGCATTGTTGGTTAAAGCATTACTCAACATTCTGTTCCACGATTTCCTCCAATTACCAGGTAAGAGTGATTGACCAGGAGATGCAGCAGATTGGTGGGCAGAAGCTGGATATGCCCAGTTTGTGTGCTGCTGATCTCTGGAAAGCCAGTGAGCGCTGGGACTTGATGGGAAAGGAGTTGTTCCGTCTAAAAGATCGTCATGGTTCCAGCTACTGTTTAGGATCCACACACGAGGAGGCAGTATCCACTCTGGTAGCTCACCAGACCACCTTATCTTACAAACAGCTGCCTCTACTGCTCTACCAGGTTAGTTTATGCCACTGGTGTCAAAGTGGCGGCCCGGGGACCAAATCTGATCCAATGAATCCTTTTGTACGGCCTGAGAAAGTAAATCGTAAATTCAGTTTTATGGTCAAATTCAAATTAAGATTAGATGTATAGGGAATATTTCATGTTTTCTCCCTTTGTAAATCAATGTTTGCAATTTTTAAAATCCAAAATTGTATTTTTTTTCTTTTTGTGGTATTTTTATTTTAGAAAATTTGAGGCAAATGAACGGTTATTTTCTAAGAATTTTGAATCCTGAATGTCCTCCAATTCTGGGTTTGATGCTAAAGTTAGAGGTCAGATGGACCCAAATTAGCCTAATCATTTTGTTGTGCTTTTTCTCAACAGATCACCCGCAAATTTCGTGATGAGCCAAAGCCAAGGTTTGGTCTCCTTCGAGGAAGGGAGTTTTACATGAAGGACATGTACTCTTTTGATGTCAGTGAAGAAGCTGCTTATGAAACCTATGAATCTGTTTGCCAAGCCTACATGAGGATCTTCGCACGACTGGGCCTGCGTTGCGTGCAAGTGCAGGCCGACACGGGGAACATAGGCGGAAAACTCTCGCATGAATTTCAGTTACCTGCAGACATTGGCGAAGACAGACTTGTACTTTGTGGGACCTGCTCTTTTTCTGCCAATGTAGAGACAATAGTGCCGGACAGAACTGAATGTCCGCAGTGTAAAACTGGCACCTTGACAGAGTCCAAAGGCATCGAGGTCGGCCATACCTTTTACTTGGGCAAAAAGTACTCTGAGATTTTTAACGCCACTATCAGCAATGCCCAAGACGAGACGAGTGTTGCAGAAATGGGCTGTTATGGCCTCGGCGTTACACGCATTCTTGCCGCAGCCATCGAAGTGATGTCAACAGATGAAAATATCCGATGGCCAGGTCTTCTCGCTCCTTATCAAGTTTGCGTTATTCCCCCCAAGAAGGGCAGCAAGCAGGCTGGTGCGGCAGATGTGGCTGAGGAGCTTGTCCATGAAATAGGACAGAGTTTGCCTCATCTGAGAGGGGAAGTGGTTCTAGATGACCGCACCCAGATGACCATTGGCAAGAGGCTGAAGGATGCTAGCCGATTGGGCTATCCATATGCCATTGTAGTTGGACAGGGGGCACTAGAGGATACCCCCAGGTTTGAGGTGATCTGTCAGCAGACTAATGAAACATTGTTTTTCAGTAGGGATGAGTTATTCAGTCTTTTGGGGAAAGTGGAGATTGTATGATTGAAATGGGGTTGTGTTTTTTTGTTTTTGTTTTTTTAATTCATGTTTGTAAGCATAAAAGGTGTGGATTGTTGTGGTTATGCAACATGGAATTTTGCTCCATTACTACGAATGTCGAACAGTTTTTGACATAAGATGAAGTTGATGATCCAAACACTCAATTATGAATATAAATTAATGGAATTGAATGGCCGGCCGAAACATTGATAACATTAAATGATACTTAAACATATAATTATTTGTTTTAATCATTACCTGACCTCAAATCTGATTTAAAGGTTTTTTTTTTCTTTTACACACAAACTGCTTTTGAACTCTTGATCACGTTTATTGTTTATTTCAATGCCGATGGGGGTTAAAAAGATGTAGAACAAACTATTTAAATGAATGGTTCTTGTGCATGACTTGTGATTATTTGTTTCATCCTTTAAGTACACAATGGATTCATTGGCTGACATATGACGCTTAAATCAAATTTTGATGGAGAGGGGCTAGTTAAAATGGAATTGAAGTTCCAATGCCATTTTTAGGACTGAATTGGACCTCTATTGGCATCAAAGAAATGCATTGAAGGTCATATCATGAAAATAAATCAACCTTTAAGTGTTACTATGTCAGTAACCAGTGTATATCTCAATGTGTATTAATTAGTAATGATTAAATGCTATCAATATTGCTAATATATATTTTTTAATTACCCAAAATAATGTTTTGCTCAATTGACTTCAAATATAGAGACCACTGCCTTTGAAAGACTTAAGCATAAATACAATAAATTTGTTTAGATCAGACAGGATCACCCCTATTATAACTACCTTTATTTTTTTCTTCAGTGCTAGTAGCAGCAATGGCTTCTACTTACAAGTTTCAGTGTGGATTTTTCCCATTTTTATTAACTTGAAAAATAATCAAGAGCAGAAAAAAACCCAAAAAGTTGATTCGCGATAAGTGAAGTCGCGATAATCGAGGGAAGACCACAGCCTGATCCGACGTCGATTTCGACAAGGAATCCTTCCATCAGTACTGTTTCCGCACGGACCATTTAGACAGTTGTTCCCACACGTGCCGTCAAAACACATACTTGTCTTATGTCAACTGTGACTTAAATATAGCAATACTTTAATAAACATTTTCGTTGCGGCGCCTGATCGCATTTGACAAATCATGGCTTCCCCCGCTACACAACATGATAGTGACGATGACGACGTTTTCGCAGAAGCCTTCTCGCGCTACAAATATAAAAATTCCTTTAATGAAAACACATGGGAAGAGGTAAGAGTTTACATGTAGCCCGATTTTAGTGCATTGTTACTGAACGCGAGGTATAACGGTAGATCGATTATACGTTGTAACCAATCGTTCACATTTTTTTCCGTGATGGAATATAAATTGCAATTTGACTGACTTTTAACGAGAAATAAAGCCAACGCTGTTAGAAGTGAAAATTGGATAGGACAAAATTGGATGAACGATTAAAAAAAAAAAAACATTTTTTCCAAGGCATAGTTGAAAACATGCCGTGGAATTGCATCATAATGTCAATTATAAGCTATGATTGATAATGCCAATTATAAAACTAAACAGTCTAATCTCTAATGCAATCATTTTTAGTTCACGGTTTGCTGTCATACTGGAATGTTTGTTTCCTCATTGGCCGCTAGAGGGCGCTAGATGCCCAATCCCTATTGACTTGCCATGGCAGTGGGTGAATCATTTATAAACACAAATATATTTGTTTTAATATTTGTCCAAATCTTGACCATAGGAATTCAAAAAAAATATGTCTATATTCACTTTGGGCGGCCTGAGTGGTTAGCGCGTTGGGCTCGTAGTTCTTGGGTCCTGGTTTCAAATCCAGGTCATGGATGTATGGAGTTTGCATGTTTTCCCCGGGCCTATGTGGATTTTCTCCTAGTACTCCGGCTTCCTCCCACATTCCAAAGAAATGCATGGTAGGCTGATTGGACACTGTAAATTGGCTCTAGGTATGAGTGTGTGCCTCCAGCACCCCCCGCAACCCTAGTGAGGGGAAGGCGGTTCAGAAAATGAATGAATCAAATTTACTTCCTTAATGTAAAAAACAGCCCTAATGGCAATGTAATAGTCAAAATGGTTTGTCTGTAGATGGTCAATGTGAATTGTACTTGACACTGACATCTGTTAGAATGATGTATTTCACTTTCTTCTGGTCTTGTTCAGGAGTTTGATAAAATACCAATGTTCATGAAATCAGTACCAGAAGAGATTGACCCCAAAGAATACCCCGAGCTTGCTCATATCCAGGCAATTCTCCACGATGAAGACAGGACCCCTGAGGGTAAGTGGGCCAAAATATCATTTGTGGTTTGCTAATGTCCTAACTTTATTGAGTTAGTAAGTATTTGTATGGTTTTCTAGAAAAAGCACAAAGTCTAAAGAATGAAGGCAATGAATATTTCAAAGAGAAGAAATACCAAAAAGCCATAGTGGCATACACAGCAGCTTTGAAGAATAAATATGATGACCAAGACCTGGATACTGTTCTTCTCACCAACCGTGCAGCAGCACACTTTCATCTTGGTACAATATTCTCCTTCCAAAATATTAATTTCCTTTTAAATGACCAAATAATCATGAGTACCTTTTTGAATGTGATCTGTTGACATGTAGGCAACATGCGATCTGCATTGATTGACTCTACAAACGCAAAGAAGTTGAAACCACAACATCTTAAAGCTTTGATAAGAGGTATGTCCCATTTTCTTGTCTATCAGACAAGGAAAGAACAGTAGAAGAAGATTCAATTCAGACAAATTAAAAAAAAACTTTGTTTCCCAACCTTTTTTGAGCTGCAGCACACTTTTTGCATAACAAAAATCTTAAGGCATATTACCATCTGAAACTCGTATAATTTAAAATACTGTCACCTGTATCTACACTATAAAGTCATTTTCGTCAATGTTTTCTCAACAGGAATAAAAGAAACAAAAAAAAAAAACGATTTCAATATCAATTTTTTTACATTAACTTAAGGTCGCCAATCGTTGAGTTCTACGTCCCTCGAAAATGTAAAATTAAGTATTATAACTATTTTATTGCAGGAATTTTATGAATTTTCCCCCAAGGTGACTTTAGTCACTTCATGTTATGGGAAAAGCAGTTTAAAAGACAGCTAAAAAAAAATGTAATTTGACCGAAACGTTTTGAAAACCTTTTTTACAGGCGACATTGAGGTCATCTATAGTTGTGATTTATATTCATGCTCTGATATCATTGTGTGTTCAGGTGCTCAGTGCTGCATTGAGTTGCGTAACTTTGCAGCAGCCATTCAGTGGTGTGAAGAGGGTCTACAAGCTCATCCCTCAGATAAGAAGTTGCAAGACCTAAGAACATCTGCAGACAAACACAAGGTAGGATTGCTCCTAAAGGCAAAATAATGGTGATATGTACAATACTTCTTAATGATTTAATTTGGTTTTTGTTTGTTTATTTTTTATTTTTTTACCACAGAGGGCATCAGAAAGAGATGCCAGAAAGGCCAAGCTCAAAGAAAAGAAGTTAAATAATCAGAAGGATGCTCTTTTGTCTGCGATAAAGGTTATTAAAGGGCGTACTAAAATTATTTGTAATAAGATAGAATCAATTCTTGACTTGAACAAAGTATAACTCCAATCCATTTGTGACTTCATTGGTTTTTTTTGTGCAGGCACGAGGTATTAAGCTTGTCAAGTCTGTGAAGCCTCGTGACTCGGGTTCCGATGGCGAGGATGACAACGAAGGGTCATCGACGGCATTGGCCGAACTGAGCCTAGAAGGTCTTAGCTCACAACAAGCCACGGGGGCTCAGGTCTTCCTGAATGAGCAAGACTTGTTGAATTGGCCTGTGCTCTTCCTCTATCCGGAACATCAGCAAAGTGACTTCATCGCTGCCTTCTGCGAGAATGACAGGTATATTTTGTAGTACCATTTTGAGAATAGTGCACGAAAAACACTTTCTTATTCTCGATTTTTGGATTAGGTTCTTGGATCATTTTGCCGTTATGTTTGGGGAAGAACTTCCATCTTGGGATGCGGACAGAAAATATCACCTACAAAATTTGCAGGTAATTCTTTAGTTCTTATCAAGTTGATTTTCAGAAAAATACTTGTAAGCACTCTCAAAAATATCAGCATACTCTGTTTCAATTTACTAAACGCCGTTTTCGTACCTTAAATGGAAATACAACACTTAGTACGAAAGAACTCCATATGACGGTTGCTATTTAAAAATGCCTATCACAAATATGCGAGACAATGTAGAAAATGTTTAAACACACAAAAAATGATCTCACCTAAAGGTGCAGCCATCTTGTCAGTTATATTCACGTACATATGCACTGTACACACAGGTGCATGTGATAATGAAAAACTAATCTTAGATGTACAATATGTTTCAGCAGAGACTGTATAGTGTTATTGCAACATTTTGACACTCATTGATTGCCAGGAATGTTGTTTTTGTGAATTCATGTTTGTCACAACAATTTATCATAAGGAATCAGACAGGTTAGGCCAGTTTTTCTTGAATAATGCAAGGGCCAACTTGAACATTTTCCACTTTCATTTTCTAAAAAAAGGATCCTAATTGAGTAGAAATACTTGGTTTTTAAAGGTTTTTTCTTAACCTCATTGGCTCCCATTGATGGAAATAGTTGTTCAATTCAAATTGGATAGGGGTGTCTATTATCAAAATGACCTTACAGAATCTTTAAGGGACCAACATGACAGTTTGTATTTTCATTATCTGCCAATAAAAACTGAGCAGGCTGTATTTTGGACACCCCTGGATTAGACTTTTTAAACGCCCAGAAAATTTTCTGTGTAATAACAAAACTTGAAAGCAAAACAGAAACAAAGGATACACACTTACATTGTCAGCTTGCTGATTTACTCAGACAATGTATCACTGAATCACATTGGGTTTATTTTCAGGAAAAGATGGCAGGTCTACATTGCGAGCAAGAAGTCAAAATTGAAAGCTGGGGGAAGTGTTTTTTTCTCTCTCAGTCCTGCCTTGTTAATAGTACATTATGAGTTTAATTCGTTCCGGGACTGAGGTCGTATGTCGATTTAATCGTAACTCAAAAAAAAATGTGTCCCGTAGGAATGAACTAGAAACAAATTAATTTGTTCCAACCATCTGAAAAAAAACACCAAAAACAGGATATTGGATTGAAAAAAAATGGTATTTGTTTTAATGTACTATCTATTAACGGAGTAACAAATAACTAGTGGTTTAATAGCACTACAATGTTTTTAGTTGTACTAAAATTTGACCGATTTCGCGGAAGGGAGAGAAGGGGTGGGACTTTTGCACGGCAATGCGCTCGTAACATAACAAACATATTTAAATAAACTTGGATTATGATGCAGACACACTCAAAATTAAGTATAATCTAATCGTACACTAAACTTAATTCTAATTTTGTTTTAAATGTTTATATCTTTCTTCTCCCGAATTGGCTCTATTTAACCCTGCTTCCACCCAGACTTTCAGATGCAACCTATCGAGGGTTGTTTGCTTCTGTCTTCCCTTCAAAAAATTCCCTAAATTATCCACATAAATAGGATACTGCACGACCACTTGCCAACGAGAAGTAGTACATACTTCTCTTGTATTAGTGATCGCTCCGCCATTCACACTGACTAATGGGGAAAAAAAACACTGAAAAAATGCAATGCTCCGCCCAGTGCTCGTAGAGACATTACACAAGGGAGTTGCGACCTGAAAGGCAGTGCCCATGATGTTCTTATGAGCAGCCTCTCGCTTCCTCTATATGCTCATATATCAACATTTGTCTTGTATCTCAAGATAAATATTTGCCCGAAATTTTAGTCGTATCTCAAATTACTCGTATGTCGAGGTATTACTGTACAACAAAAAGATATTGCACTCTGAACC
Organism: Stigmatopora nigra; assembly: GCF_051989575.1. NCBI lineage: Eukaryota > Metazoa > Chordata > Actinopteri > Syngnathiformes > Syngnathidae > Stigmatopora > Stigmatopora nigra. The sequence continues at coordinate 12,159,562 of NC_135512.1, forward strand.
TGAGATACTGCGATCGTTACAGTACTCTTGTATGCCAATTATTTGATTTTATGCTCCACATTGGGAATTACGTTATGAATATGACAAATGGCTTCTGTACTCGTCAATAATGTACTATTGTGAAATTTATCTTGAGCTTCAAGTCACCTGTGTTTTAATGAATAATTCACCATCTCCTCACTCTGCAGTTGTTCTTTGAGGACGAAGAGAAGCAGACGCTCTACAAAGTCGACCCTGAAACTTCACTTTTAAAAGTGCTGCAACACAAAAGGTGACTCCGCACATGGCTTTTACTGGATTTGCCGTTAGAATTTAAGAGCCAGGGCTACTTAAGATGTTTCACACTCAAGTTACACTGTGCCACCCGGTAGTGAAGTGGCTTTTCCGCCTGAATTTGTTGCAGGCTGTGTAGGTTCGATTCCCACTCAGTGACGTTGTGATAGAGAATATGCAAAGTTTGTAGTTGAAAACCTCAAGGTCCCAACTCTTTTCGATCAGACTCTTTTTATCATTCCATATGTAAATAGGCAGGCTGGTGCCAGTTCACATGTTGTGAACCATATAATGACATCCATGTGGCTCACACCAAAAGCACAATTTTCACTACAGATGCAATTGGGCAGGGGTCGCTATACTAGAATCTGGAGCTGCATGCGTCTTTTTAGCACTGCCCAAGTGGCTCCCTAGTGGTTTAAAAAAAAAAAAATGAAATTGTGGGAAAGAATTAGAGTTTTTATTTTAATATGGTTTCTGTAGAGGGAAAACAGAGGTTTCAACATTTCTAAGCAAACTCCAGCCAGGTGAACTAACCTGGATTTGAAGCCAGGACTCTAGAACTGTGAGCCCAACACTCTAACCACTCAGCACACCAGACCAGTCGAGATTAAAACAATATATCTTTCTCATTTTTTAATTATATACAGCATGATGAGGTAATTTATTGATAGCTGTGTTTAATCTGGCTATTTCAATGTAATGCTTTTAACATTTTGACTCCTTACTGTATTAAAAATACTTAACTGGCTGTTTAGTCAGTCAGGCCATACTAACAGAATAACCCTCGACCCTCCTACAGCTTCCCTGTTTAAGACTGAAGAATTGACTCAATAATTCTTCCATGTTAATTACAATGTGCGGAATGTTGACATCAAAACAAGAGGTGAACAATTTATTAACCATACCATTTCCTTCATGAAAAACCTTGCACCACTAAAGTGCTTACACGGAAATAATTAACTCTAAATCCACAGAGTTCCTGGAGCAAATAAGTATTTAGACAACCAACTATTGTCAAAGTTCTCCTACTTGAAAAGATTAGAGAGGCCTGTAATTGTCCACCAGGGTAAACAAGGTCCTGGTGTGGCCTATCCAGTTTCCAGATGGCAACCCCATAGAAATCTGTGGAGGGAGTTGAATGTTTGTGTTGCCTAACAACAGCCCCAAAACATTACTGCTCTAGAGGTGTGCATGGAGGAATGGGCAAAATACCAGTAACAGTGTGAGGAAAGCTTGTGAAGAGTTACAGAAAAAATTTGGCCTTCGTTATTGCCATCAAAGGGTACATAATAAATATTGAGATGAACTTTTGGTATTGACCAAATACTTTTTTTCCACCAGGATTTGCAAATACATTCTTTAAAAATCAAACAATGTGATATTGAGGTTTTTTTTCACTTTCAGTCTCTCATGGTTGAGGTTTACCCATGTTGACAATTACACACCTCTCTAATCTTTTCAAGTTGGACAACTTGCACAATTGGTGGTTGACTAAATGCTTATTTGGACCACTGTAAGTACAAATTGAATAAACTGTAAAGAAAATCACAATTGATCATTACAATGCACAGTTAGTCAAAAATTGTTTTTACAATGTGAATGTATTATTACATTTGATTTAAAAATGTATAGTTTGTCTATTGAAGGGTTTTAATAGTTTTGTTTAGGGTGCAACTGTTAAGATTTTTTATCTATCTAGGCCGGTGTTTCTCAACCACTGTGCCGCGGCACACTGGTGTGCCGTGAGCAATGGTCAGGTGTGCCATGGGAAATTGCAAGAAGTCATACAATGTGATATTCAGAGAGAAAAGTTAATATGAATATAAGGAGATTAAAATTTAACTATTACAATGTTCAAATCAAAATATGAACGTTAAATTGTAGATTATACTATTATTTGATTCAAGTTGTGAAACAGAAATTTTGTTGCTTATTTTTCTCTAAGTCGAAATGGAAGTTGTCTGGTTTCTAGGGCATCAACTTTTGCCGACGTAAAGTCTGTGTGAGCACAATTTTTTTTGCGGAATATTAGGAGATTTAAGTAATATTTAGAGAAAAATCATAAAATGATGCGATCAATAACTTTACTTGGTTATTTGCATCAATGAAACCGGAAGTTGTTCAGGGTCCACAGGCCAAATTTCCGTGACATTAGGTCATTGTGAAAAATTAGATTTTGGAATAATTTTGGATGCGATTTCTGCTGATAAAACGTCGATGAGAATAACTATTATAAATATAGGCGACAAAGATTTTCAGATGGTGGTGTCCCTTGAGATTTTTTTCAATGCAAAAAGTGTGCCTCGGCTCAAAAAAGGTTGGGATACACTGATCTAGGCTATTTAAAAAAATGGTATCTAGGAGTGGCCATTTCATGGATCGCTGGGTATCGCGCCATTCCCACGTTTCTTTCGTCTTGCGTTAATACAATTGCAATCTTTTGTACGATTGTTTTCATTGTTTATGTTTATATAATGTGGTTGGGCATGACTTTTAGCAGTGACTTGACCACACCACCTGACCTGTTTTGTTGTTGTTTTTTCCCCCCTGTTTAATTATTTCGTCAACTTTACTTTAAACGTCATTAAAATGTGTTGAATTCAACTTGCCTAGAAATTTAAGAATTCTGATCACGTACCTATGGCAAAAAAGTATTAGTCATGATTATGGCAATGCTTTTCTATGAAAACTATTTCAAGCCATATCTAGCAGTCAAATGGAAAATAATAGCTGAAATACAAATTGAAATATTTTCCATGTATGCAAATAACTACATTTACAGTCAGCTTTTACCACACCTTCTGCCTCTTGACAATGCGCCTTCTATTTTGCAGGTATTTTGTCAAGGCCGGAACGCCCAGCTTCATCATTTTGGTGAATGGCTCATCATTCTGGAAGCAATATTTAACAGGAAAGAAAACACGGGCAATGTGAAAATTCTGCTCTTCAGTTTTAATGTCTCATGAAGATTTTCTTGGTGACCCAAAGATGTTCACCGAGAGAATATTGACTCTTGTGCAAGAGCTGGTAAGACGGTATAGTATGTTTTTAAAATGGATTAAGACAAACGCCTGCTATTTTGTCGGATACAGACTTTGCTTATATTACCTTTTATTATGTAATTATTCAAAGGTAAAACTTTTAGTAAAATTGTTAATCATGTGAACAATTTCTCAAAAACATGATCAATGATTTAACCTGTTAGTTTGCTGGACTTATCAGTCACTTCTACATTTTTCCTAGTAAAATACAACGCCTTGGCCCTATTTTTTATTTTTTTTATTTAAAGCCCACAAGCTAATTGTGATTTCAGGCGGTAACCTCGTGATAGTGGGACCATATGTGTCCCTAAATCTACATTATAAAAAAGGAGGAGGAAAAAAAACAAACAAAATTGCTGGACAATTTATTCAAGAAGGAATTTACAACTAATCCACATGCAGTATAATATATATCATTTCTGTACACAGCACATTGTGCATATACAGTGTTCCCTCGCTACTTCGCGGTTCAGCTACCGCAGACTCAGAGCTTCGCGGATTTTTTTGGGGAAAAAAATACAAATATTACATTGAAACAACATATTTTACAGTTTTTTTTTGTTATAAAATGAATTTCACTCTCTCTACTCGTATTCTATATGGTGTACTGTATACAGGGGGTTAAAAACAATAATAATAATAATTTTTTTTTTTTAATTAAATTCAAATTAAGCATTTTTGAAGGGGAATCCCTAATTCCCGGTCCCCATTAACCGCGATAATCGAGGGAACACTGTACTACACATCACCATATAGGCAGATTACTAGATGTATAATTCTATCAAATAGAATCTGTATTTTGTTTTGTAAAAAAAAAAAGAGCAGGGCGATTAAATCAGACAAATTTGAATTTCACAATAGTGTACTATTCACACTTGTATTGTCTGGTGTTGTAAATAAAGTGGAGTGTTTACATTTGAAATGCTTTCAATCAATTGCCTGAACCCTAGTCTTGAGCCCAATAGGTGGAAATTAGAACGCTTACTGGCCAAGTGAGAGAAATACATTATTTATTCCTTCATGTATAGTGATGTTTTGGTGAACAATATGTACTCCTTCTATCAAAAATAACAAAATGCCTCTTCACACCACATATTGTTACCCTTCAATCAATTTAAATGATGTTAAGATTAACATGAAATGTTTTCAAAGAATCAAATCAAGTGCAGACTGACTAAAAGTTGAAAAACTAATATAACTTTAAACTGTATGGGATGTGTCTTATTTTATATTAGGATAATAAGGAGGTGCTGGTCTCGACTCCATCATAATTGTAGGAGCAGGCTGTTGCACCACCATTGTAGGAACAGGCTGTTGCACAACAGTTACTTGTTGTACATTAATGACAGTTGGTTTTTTCTTCTGGTATTTAAGCTCACGATGCATCTGACACCAACTGCACCAAATGCAGAAACAGGAAGCAATGATGTCATTGCAGAGGTTGCCCTGGGAGAAAAGTACAGAATGCAGTCAATTTGGGAAGTGAATTGGATTTTTCAAGCATGGCTTCCAGCTTAATTCACCCTACCTTGATACCATATTTGGCTCGCATGGATGCTCTCAGAGACAAGACCGCAGGTGGGACAAACATAGGAATGCCACAAGAATTAAGAGCAGCAGGGGCAAAGATGTCACACAGTGGGAGACAGCGGTTTTCTCCATATCTTCCTGCCACTGTGCAGGCCAGGCAAGGGCAACACCAGAAACCATAGCAGCCTGAAACAAAACAAAAATGAGATTTCATCAATGTGAAACCAAACTGGGAAAGTCACTTATTTGTTTATATATATCTTACAGGTACTGGCATTTTCAAAGCAGTCACACAGGTCACTATCCCAGTCAACGAGAGGTCCGGAGTCCGTTTGCATTCTGATACCTGAAGCACAAAGGGTAAATATAGTTTATATTTCAATTACAAATGTCTCTTTAAAATATTTAATACCTTACAAAAAAACTGGATGTACTGTAGGAGAGTTTGAATTTATTTATAACTTAGTAATAGCCTCACATTTATTTCTAGGTGAAAAGTTGCATTCAAATATTAATAAATAATAATATATAGTGTCCTAAAAGATTTTCCAGGCCAATAATTTTGAACAAATTCAGATTTTGTATTTACGGATTGTTTTTTTTTTCGGTTTTCAGACAGACCCATGATGCCATTTACACCCAAAAATAAGTTATTTCAGGTCTATGCTTGTTCTTGCACAGAGTAACTGAATAATTCTAAATGCTCTAATATATGATAATTTTTATTTGTTCATAACTTCATATTGACTGAAGAGTATAAATTTTGTTTAAAATCACAGCCATTAACATGTGCAAAATTATCAATTGTAAAAAAAATATACTTGATTTGTAATGTATTTTTAATCCCTTTAACAGTGTAAACATCATTTCAAATACCCTGATTTTATTATCAACAGTGCTTTTTCAGATCAAACCTGAGCTATTGAAACATATAACTAGCACTGATTTGTACCAGCTGACTCACTCGGGTTGTAACTCAAGATTGCCTTAAAAAATATAGAGTATGAAAAACATCATGTATTTCTTCTCCATGTTAAAATGTTGAGGGAAGTATAATTCAACAAAGCTTACCTAAGGAAGTTGGATGTGGTCTTGATACAGTGTAGGTGCAGTAAATGACTGAAGAATAGTGCAAACGTCATTGCTATATAGTACTGCTATATTGAAAAAAAAAGATGCCAAACAGGTTATCGACAAGGAAATGAAAGTAAAATGAAAATGACGCTAACAACCATTCATTTTGGATCAGTGTCAACTCTTGCAAAATGTATTGCCACAGGGGAGAAGGCTTTTGGCATAATTACACGCAAAAGTATAACATTTACAACCAGAACCAATACATTTATTTTACAACTCGTATAGTACTGCCTTGGATGGCGATAGACGTCCAACCCATTTGCATTTGAAGGCTCGAAACAATCATATTATTGCCGATCATCCTAGTCTAAATGGAGTTAACGTGAAATACGGCCATGGTTCCAGTGGCTTTCCAAGTGTTTTTATCAGGCAAAGAAAAGGGGAAAATTCCTCCCCGATGGAGCTCAAACTGGATACCCCTCAGAGAATATATCCAAGATTTTCACACATATTTTAGAGATCCATACATGTATCATTCATTGACCTTTTTCATTTCTATCATTAAATATCTCGTGCATCCGTTAGTCAATATGGTTGGTGAAAAGCGAAAGGCTTCTAGTGAGGGAGTTGCAAGGAAGAGGCAAGCCATTTCATTTGAAACCAAAGTGGCAATAATAAAGAAGCTTGATGCATGTGAGAAAATGGTTACACGGGAATACAACTTGAATCGTTTCAACAGTCAGTACCATTTCATAAACAGAAAGATTGAGCAGCAGGACTTAAATATTGAACGTTGCACAAAGGTTGCAAATCAATTGAATGATGCCATACAGTGCTACCGCATTTATGAAAAAAAAAACTGTGCAATCGTCATTAGATAGCTTCTTTCGGCCAGTTTCTCTTTAATGTGTCTCTCCATCTCTCTAATGTAGGTACATACAGTACTGTATGTATTCTCTCCATTTTATTAAATGTTTTTTCAGTACAAACCAATGCTGGTTACTTATACAAGGCTTAAACATACAAATACACTTATATAAACCTTCAATATACTTATAGGCCTTAAACATAAATTATAATACAAAATATAGACCTGAATCAACTTCAATTTGAACAATTTCAACCTATGAACAATTTCAACTTATGAACAATTTCAACTTATGAATAATTTCAACTTATGAACAATTTCAACTTATGAACAATTTCAACTTATGAACACTTTCAACTTATGAACAATTTCAACTTATGAATAATTTCAACTTAAGAACAATTTCAATTTAGGAACAATTTCAACTTATGAATAATTTCAACTTATGAACACTTAACTTATGAACAATTTCAACTTATGAATAATTTCAACTTATGAACAATTTCAACTAATGAACAATTTCAACTAATGAACACTTTCAACTTATGAACAAGCGCTCGGAACCTAACTCGTTCATATTAGGGGAGCGTCTGTACTCATGCTGACTAGTTTGTGTGTTTCAATGGGTGAATGAGAACAGGTTTTCCTTCATCCTTCAGGTAGTTGCAAAATGATAATGAATGCGTTATTGTTGCTTTAAACATTTCCTTATAGCACATTTTTAAGCTACTCCAGACGGACCTATGACTAAAGAAATTAAATAAATCGTCTATAGTTTGGGTTTTTCATTTCAACAAATGTTTATTCACACCTTAAATATAAATATACACAAACCAAACAACAAACAATCAACCACTTGAGTTACGTCTTTACAGCAAAACAATTTGATGACAAAGGTACACATTGCGAGGGCGGATCCGATTCTGTTAAGCTCCTTTTACATCCACCAGGGGCCAGCATGTATCCTCAAAATCCACAACTTGGACAGAAACTATTCCGTATACAATGGTTTAATTGTATAAGTGATTATTCTTAAGCATTTTCTCTTTGTGAAACGTTATCTATGAAATGATGACATATTCACTTTGCATTCTCCTCCAACTTTAATTTGACTTGATGCACTGTGTTTGGAAAAAGGCAAAAAATGTATTTTGTTAAACAAATCTACATATTGGCACGTAAACAATCATTCTGCTTATCCACATTGAGGGTTGCGGGGTGCTGGAGTCTATCCCTAGTTAAGTAGGAGCAGCAGGACTGCTGGAGAGTACTCCTTTATACAGTAGCGCACAGTAAATATTGTTGAAGGGAAATTTGAACTTTGCTTGAATTTTCTAGCTGTAATATATTTCAAGAAATTTAATTCAAGATTATCTAATGATACTATCCTGTAAGGTCTTCATTTTGATGTAGTCAATGAGCTCAATTGATCTGGATTTGTAAATCTTGCCTTTTGTGCCCCCCGCCATATGTTGACTGTTATCCATCTGTTGTGGAAATATATACTTAGTAGATATATACTTGTAAACTTATGGAATGGTTCAGTAAAGTGTGATATCATATAAATAATGTTTAATCAAATTATGATTCATGCAAAATCTACTATTCACAAATATAATTTGGCCAAATTAAAACGTGTATCTTTGAAAGGTCTGAAACTATTTCATTTCAGTACAGCTGGCAAATACAGTGTATAAAAACTTAAGTGTGCGCACACTTCAGTGTCTTAATTTAATGTTATATTGGAAGTAGGGGAATGTGTATTTCTGTAAAATATGATTCTATGCTCATCACGTAAACAAAAACTAAAAAAGAAAGTGATTTTTTAAATAAAATGCAAGTAAAGGACTAAACAATGTGCTTGATAATAACAGCAGTTAAGGTACACTAACTTTGAGAATCATCATCAATCAGGAACATTTCTAACTGACAACTGACAATCTCTAATTACAACAATACAGAATTCCTATAAACCTATACAACCACCAAAACTATATATATATATATATATATATATATATATATATATATATATATATATATATATATATATATATATATATATATATATATATATATATATATATATATATATATATATATATATATATATATATATATATATATATATATATATATATATCTATCTATCTATCTATCTATCTATCTATCTATCTATCTATCTATCTATCTATCTATCTATCTATCTATCTATCTATCTATCTATCTATCTATCTATCTATCTATCTATCTATCTATCTATCTATCTATCTATCTATCTATCTATCTATCTATCTATCTATCTATCTATCTATCTATCTATCTATCTATCTATCTATCTATCTATCTATCTATCTATCTATCTATCTATCTATCTATCTATCTATCTATCTAATTATCTATCTATCTATCTATCTATCTATCTATCTATCTATCTATCTATCTATCTATCTATCTATCTATCTATCTATCTATCTATCTATCTATCTATCTATCTATCTATCTATCTATCTATCTATCTATCTATCTATCTATCTATCTATCTATCTATCTATCTATCTATCTATCTATCTATCTATCTATCTATCTATCTATCTATCTATCTATCTATCTATCTATCTATCTATCTATCTATCTATCTATCTATCTATCTATCTATCTATCTATCTATCTATCTATCTATCTATCTATCTATCTATCTATCTATCTATCTATCTATCTATCTATCTATCTATCTATCTATCTATCTATCTATCTATCTATCTATCTATCTATCTATCTATCTATCTATCTATCTATCTATCTATATAATATACATACATGTATATATAATATACATACATGTATATATAATATACATACATGTATATATAATATACATACATGTATATATAATATACATACATGTATATATAATATACATACATGTATATATAATATACATACATGTATATATAAGGAACAGTCAAAATAAATTGCAGTCGCATTAAACATGTAAATTTCCTCTTCGTTTTTATTGCAGTGAGAATTGAGCTAACAAGATACATGCAATTGGTTCATATATGTATATGGATATGTATATATATATAAATATACATATATATACAGCGATACAGAAAATCACAATAACCACCTTAATATGTACAATCGGTGTTAATTGCTATCGCATTGAATCATGACCTGTTAATCATTACACGAATCGTATCGCCAGATTTGACACAATACCAATCCCTAATTATTATTATTACTTGGCTTATGTATCTTCAATCCTCATCTTTATATCAATTAGCTGCAATTCAGAAATATAATGGTGTCAAACTGCTCCCGCAGTCTGAATTCGATTGTATTCAAGAAATCTTTACAGGGGTGCAGGCTGCATATTGATGACGGTGGGATTTTTCTTGCGATACTTCAGTTCACGGTGCATTTGACACCAGCTACACCACATGCAAAAACACGAGGTCATGATGTCGTTGCACATTGAGCCCTGTGAACAACAAGCGTCATTATTAGTGCTTATAGTATAAAAACACAATTATACAACATTTTTAAATGATAGCTCAAATCAACACTAGATAATTCAAAATAGATTGATGCATGCAGGTAGTTTGGTCTTTAGAGTGCCTGCTCATCCATCAAGTCTAAGGTGAATAATGCAAGCCATGAATGACACCTAACGGTGTTTATATCATCATTATTGTTAGGATTGGCTTATTATTGTTTATTATTTTGTTTAAAGTTTGCATGTTCTCTCTGGGTTTGTGTGGGTTTTCTCTGGGTACTCTGGTTTCCTCCCACATCCCAAAAAACATGCAAAGCAGCCTGTTGAACGCTCTAATTTGTCTCTATAAATGAGTGTGAGCTTGAACGGTGTCCTGTGATTGGCTGGCCACCAATTCTGCAGTGTAGTGATGATGTAATCAGCAAATATCATAACAGCACGCCAAATACCTTGACGCCAAATCTGTTTCGAATGCCCACTCTGAGAGACAATGCTGCAGGGGGCGCAAACAGAGGGATCCCACAAGCTGACAATATAGCAGGGCTGAAAATGTCACACAACGGGAGACATCGGTTCTCATCGAATTTTCCTGCAACCGAGCATGCCAAACAAGGGCAGCAAAAGAATCCATAGCAACCTGGAAAACAAATTAATTCAGTTTTAACGACACCAGTACTGTAACTGTAAGTACTTGTATATTTTGTAAACATTCTTACAAGAGCCCTTGTCTTGACAGCAATCAAATATGCCGGTGTTCCATTCTGTCTGTCTTGTAGACATCCTAAAGGAGCAAATAGAGTAACTCATTAAGGCAATTAACATGTCAAAATATCTTAAAAATTAAGACCCATGCTACTACTCCCTGGACATTTTTTGGTGAACTGACATTTTAGAATGTCAGAAAGTATTAATGATACAGTGGTACCTCGAGATATGAGCTTAATGCGTTCCAGAACTGAGCACGTATGTCAATATTCTTGTAACTCAAATGAATATTTCCCATAGAAATGAACTATAAACAAATTAATTTGTTCCAACCCTCTGAAAAAACACAGGATATTGGATTGGAAAAACATTTGGATTTTTTCTAATTAACAAAGTAACAAATAACTAGTGGTTTAATATTACTAAATTATGTTTAATAGTACTAAAATTATACATATTTCGCAGGGGGGGAATTTGCATGGCAATGCGCTCGTAACATAACATGAACTAATTTAAATGAACTTGGATTACGATGCAGACACACTCAAAAATAAATTTAATCTAACCTTACACTAAACCAATTCAAAATTTGTTTGAATTTTTTATACCTTTCTTCTCCCTGCTTGGCTTTATTTGCCCTGCCTCTACCCTGACTTTCACATGCAACTAAAAGGAACGTATTAAGCGTTTTTTGCTTTTGTATTCCCTTCAAAATATTCCCAAAATGATAAACACAAATGTCCTCGCAAGATAACGCACGATCACTTGCCAACGAGAAGTAGCATATAGACCATTAGTACTGACTAATGGGGGAAAAAAAACACTGAAAAAAAATGCAATGCTCCGCCCAGTGCTCGCAGAAACATTACACAAAGGAGTTGCAACCAGAGAGAGACAATGCGCATTATGTTCTTATGAGCAGCCTCTCGCGTCCGCTGTCTGCTCGTGTATTAAAAATTGTCTCGTATAAATAAATATTTGCTCAAAATGTTACCCATTTTTGGTCTTTGAATTGCTCATATGTCGGGCACTCGTATGTCGAGGTACCACTGTACTTGCAAAATGTTATTTCTCTCTATGTCATATTTCACCACTGATACTTGTGTGTTTAGGTGAATTTTCTTTTTAAAAAAATGTTTTATTCTTTTTTTTTGCTGTCTCTAAAGCTTTGAAAAACATTGGTGGAATTCCTGCATAGTAGTTTATGAGTAGCCTTTAAACTCAAACGTTAAACACTAAACAAAAAACAAAAAAATGAATTAGTTCATTTGGGACAATTAGATTTTATCTTCTTGACATAAAAAAAATTCCCCTATCTCATGCTAGTGTGTAAAAATGTTATTATTGCCTATTAAAATCTGCCATGCCAAAGTATAGATGAAAAGGACTACACGTCTGCCAAATAAATATTTCTTACCTGCTCAATCTTGCTTCTTATCACTCAGGAAAGCTTAAAAGGAATAAGATCATTCTAAGGCTCTGGTTCAACAGTCACTTTGCTAAAAAAAAATGCAGCAGAACCTGAATAATTTGTAGCAATGTGTAGTTTGGCCAGCAACTGTTGATTGTTCGTGCAGGTGTGTCACAGTAGAAGAGCACGCAAAATTTTCAATCCGGTAAAACATATTTACTTGCCAACACCCTAAACCAGGGGTGTCAAACTCCCTTTAGTCTGCGGGCCAAATACATCTTAATTTGATATCATGCGGGCCGGACCCGTAAACTCATTGCAAAATTACATAAAATTAACAATAAGCCCACTTTTTTCCTTTGTATTAGTCACTAATACTAATAATTAGTGCAAAGAATGAGTCAATTATCAAAATGTTTATTAACAGAATTTTCCTTTTACATTATGAACAATATATTATGAACAAGAGAATAACATAAGAACATAAATAAAGTATGTGCAATTTTAACAACACTTTTACACAGTTAAACATATATTTAAGTGTGTTGTACATAAAACTGATCACAGAAATAGTAACAATGTGTTGCTTTCATGTTGTCTACACGTACTAAAACACACCGCCCCCTAGCGGATAATACGATAACTACACATTTTAAAGAAATTTCTTTTTTTCATACAATGCAGCTTTCTTCCCCGGGCCGTATCAAACCACCAAACGGGCCGGATCCGGCCCGCGGGCCCTATGTTTGACACCGCTGCCCTAAACGGAAGAGTTTAAACAACAATAGTAACCCTTTGTTAATCTAACGGGAATCATAATCATTTATAAGGGCAGTTATCAGCAGAGGTTGACAGGTATGAAGTATCATTTAAATGTTTAGAAGTAAAAAAACAAACACCAAAGTGCATGTGATCATAATGTTCATAATGTGCAATACTACTGTATTTTAAAGGATTAAAGCCCAACCAAAAAGTATTTACAGCTGCCCCCACAGACGTTAGGATGAATACAATGTATACACGTATTTACAGCCTCGCCCCTCGTCCCACCCATTGACTAATGCGTGTTATTATGAAAACAATGTATTTTTCTTTTAAGTATTTAAGTCCAACCAAAAAGCATTTACAGCCCCGTGCACACAAACATATGCTGACTAATGCACGTTATTATGAAAAGAAAAATATATTTTTTATGTGTCCTTTTTTAATAGGCGTGGCCGAGGCCAGAGTTCAAATAACCGACGTCACACGCCAAAATCAATTGATGAGCCCGGAAGGACGAGGTGCGCCCGTGCGTGCACTGCTGAGCAGCTCAAAAGTGACGATTTGCCGACGAAATCCTGCCAAACTTCTCACGGGACGATGCTGCACATTTGGTACGTTGTCTTTTGGGGATTTCGAACCCCCAGTTCTCGTCTTAAGAGTGATTTTTGACGCGATGTAGCCCCATGTGTGTGCAGACAGCAAAATGTTTGCAAACAAATTGGCTACAATGCGTTAACGATCGCTCCTCGTTTAAAAAGAAATAATTCCATCGTGTGTTTTAATCACTCAGCGAGCACAGACTGCAGGGAAACTTAAAGAATGTGGCAAAAACGACCAGAAAGGAGCAGCTTGTTGACGCCACAACAATGAGTCATTATTAAATAGTTCCGATTTTCTCCATCCGTGTAATATTTAAACGCCAGCGTTCAGGGCTTTGCGCAATTTGCTCGATTTTCATCATGATACATTCAAATATTTTTTAAATAACAAAAAACTGAGGATTAGTCACCCACACATGTCATTAGTGGATGTGTAAGGAATAAACAGTAATCCCTCGATTATCGCGGTTAATGTAGACCAGACATGGTTGTGATAAATTATAAATTATAACCTGTAAAGTAGGCTCATCCCTTTTGAAGTAAATTTTTTAAAAAAATACTGTAGTGGCAAGTGAAGGAGTAGCTTCCATGTGGCTTTTCACATCTTTCTGAACTTGCAAAAAAAAAAATCTGCCATGTAGTGGAACTGAACATAATTAAATTATAAACTTTCACCCCCTTAACTTTTTTAAGGACCTTGGGGCTTGGACCTTTTTCATATTAGTTTTAAATGTGGTTTTGACAAAACCGATTAAACAATAGTGCAGGTGTCATTTTTGACTCATTTAAACATAACTAGAAAAACAGAAGCTCTTTGTATATATATTTTTTTAAGAATCAATGGATTTGAAATTGACTGAAAACTTGAGGTAGAGGTAGGCTTTATTTTAACCTGTCAAGTGTTTTCAAATTTCCCACCACATGATCAAGATCCTGATATATTTTCGTGGAGGAAAACAGACAATCGTTTTTTAGTCTCTACAGCAGACTGTCTAATATTGCCTTTTGATGTAGGAGATAGTTTTGTCAAATTTTGACATTCGGCGCTAGTCTTTACTTTAATCTATTGTTCCTTCACTCTTTTTTTGGTTTCCTGCCTATGTACAGAACCAATCTGAGTTTTTTTTTTATTTAACTTTATGTATTGACCCCCCTTTTTTGTTTTCCAGAATCCACCCAAGGGGGAGCTGGTTTCCTGCCTTTGTGAAGATAGGTTCAGGCACCCCAACCTGAGTTTTTTTCTCTCCAGAATCCACCCAAGGGGGACCCGGTTTCCTGCCTATGTCGAGATTTGGTTCTGCCTGAGCCTATCTCGACATAGGCAGGAAACCTGCTCCCCTTGGCTGGAATTCTGAAAAAAATGGGTCAATACATGGTTAAATAAAAAAACATTTCCAAGGTCTTACCTTTTATTTTGAAAAAACTCATAGATTTGTTCTGCCTGAGCATATCTGAGTTTTTTTTTTCAAAATAAAAAGTAAGTCCTTATGAATGTATTTTTATTTTTCAGAATTCCACCCAAAGGGGACCAGGTTTCATGCTCCCCTCCCCATTTTTCAATATAAAAGGTGAGCCCTTCTCAATGTATTTTTTATTCAAGTCTGTGTATTTACCCCCCACCAGGGGGACCTGATTTCTGCCTATGAACAGATAGGCTCAGGAGCCCCCACTCTATGAAGTTTTTCAAAATAAAAGGTGAGCCCTTCTCAATGGTTTTTTATTTAACTTTGTGTACTGACCCCCTTTTTTTGTTTTCCAGTATTCCACCAGGGGGTGGAGAAGATTCGATTTTTTACGATGCTGGAGCACCAATGGGAACCAATCTACAAACTTTTTCAAAATAAAAGCTGGAGCTTTTATTTTCCAAATTTCCTGCTGGTGACAAGGGGAACTACTTCAGTTTTTCAAAATAAAAGGTGAGCCCTACTCATTATTTTTTCAACTAACTGTACTAACCACCCCTTTTTCAGTTTTCGAATCTTCTCCACCAGGGGGTGGAGAAGATTCGATTTTTTACGATGCTGGAGCACCAACGGGAACCAATCTACAAACTTTTTCAAAATAAAAGCTAACATCCTGTTTTTCCAGATTTCCAGCTGGTGACAAGAGGAATTACTTCATCTTATTCAAGTTTTTCAAAATAAAAGCTTTGAAATGTACATGTGTTGGTCTTTATCTAACAAAAAAATGCAGTCACAATTAGAGTTAAAAAACTTTATTTACAAGTTAACATTTATAGATTAAAAAACAGCAAAACACTTAGAAAATAAATGACAAAAAGCAGGGGGGATAAACACTTAGAAAATTAACCAGGAAAAGAGCAGGGGGTATGAACACTTAGGGAAAAAATTGACAAAAGGCAGGGGGGATAAACACTTAGAAAAAAATTGACAAAAAGCAGGGGGGATAAACACTTAGGAAAAAATTGACAAAAAGCAGGGGGGATAAACACTTAGGAAAAAAATGACAAAAAGCAGGGGGGATAAACACTTAGGGAAAAAATTGACAAAAAGCAGGGGGGATAAACACTTAGAAAATTAACCAGGAAAAGAGCAGGGGGTATAAACACTTAGGGAAAAAATTGACAAAAAGCAGGGAGGATAAACACTTAGAAAAAAATTGACAAACAGCACAAGGGATAAACACTTAGAAAATTAACCAGGAAAAAAGCAAGGGGATAAACACTTACAAAAAAATGACAAAAATGCAGGGGGGGTATATAAATAGAAAATTAAATTTAATATAAAAGGGGATAAATTTTTGAAACAATTGGGCAGGATAAACACTTGGAAAATAAAATCTAGAAAAAAATGGGGGGATTAACACCTGGAAAATTAGAAGAAAAAAACACTTGCTCCTACATTAAATGACAACCTTCTTACCTTAAAGATTTAGTCAAAAAGCTGTGGAAATGAATAGCCAGTGAAATGTCATCAGGATTTAGGCTTTTATTGAATTTTCAGAAATACAGAGACACCATATGATGCAAGAGGGACACCTTCAAGTGGGCAACCAAGATACCTCAGGCCTGTTGCGTGCAAGAAAAATAGCAAAAGTTAGAATATATAGAGACTGGAGAATCAACTTTTTTTTTTTGTGGGGGTAAGTTTTACCTTGATCAGTCCCAGTCTCCCCTTCTGTAACCTCAAGAGTGATCTTGGCACACAGAAAGCTGCATCTTGGTGCTAAACAGAGAAAAAATGCACACAAGTTAGCATATATACAGCCTGGAGGCTTAGCTGTTTTTTTTAATGGGAAGTTATTTTTATCTTGATGTTAAACAGTGGAAACTTGATTTAACCAAGGCATTTGGGGGTTGCCAACCAATTACAGCATTGAGGAATTTTAATAAACCATCAAGATAAAGAATGAAAATAAGTTAGCCAGTGCTATTTCCCCTTTTCCAGGCAAGGCAATTCAATATACAGACTGAGGTTAACAGCTAGGACAAGGGTGTCAAACTTGGGTTGCTTCGTGGGCCACAATAAGGTCAACTTGATTTCACCTGAGCTGTACTATTTTTAGATATTTTTTCTATTTAAATTGGATTAAAAAAACTGCACCAAAAGCCCTAAATTCAGTTTTTAATAGATTTAAAAGAAATGTTTGAGCTTTTTTTTCTTCACGAGGGAAAATATCTTGTAATAATTTGTTTTTCATTTCAAAAGGAAACAAAATATGTTGGGGGAAATGTTCAATATTAGCGTGGAAAACAATTTTTAAAATAAATGTATTTTTAGATTTTACAATATGCTTTTTTTAAACTTAAAAACACAATTATTGATTTAAAAAGGGGGAAGATGAGGTAATATAATATACATGCACAATCTTCATTTAAATTTGATCCCAACTTAAATTCAGCACTCATGATTTACTTTCCCAGGCCACACAAAATGACACAGCGGGCCAGATTTGGCCCCCGGGCCGCTACTTTGACACCAGTGAGCGAGGAGAAAATTGGCTTAAATTTTGTATACGTGATTTTTTTGTAAAAACAGAACAATTGCAAATCGGGAATGAGTGTTTAGCACGCAGAATGAAAACGATTACATACAAAACAACAGGAACTAAGTCGTGCCCCTGGATGTGAACACTTACCCAGGAAACTGTCGGTTGATGTCTTTCGTTGTTTGATTCAATTTAAAGTCTTGCTACACGACTCAATAATGGAAAGAAACCGGAGAACATGCTTTTTAAGTCAAATCGTGACGCTAATACTAATGCTGACTAGTAACATGATGTGGCACAAAGCCGGTCGAGAAAAGAAGCCCATACTTAAATTGTCGACGGTGTGTTAAACCTGGCATTAAACTAAGAGATTTGTTGGCGTTTTGGGCTCAATTAATTGCTGAAAAATCTCCCGATCGCGTGATAAAAACGCATTTAGGCCAGTGAATAGCTCGACTTTCCTTACCTCGTCGTCGTGTGTCCACCATGAGCGTGGAAAAAGCGTTCCAAAAGGAAGTTACTGCGCACATGCACTCAATTAACTCCGCTACGTCATACAATAGGCGTAACCACGCCCATATTGTTCCGTCATACAATAGGCGTAACCACGCCCATATTGTCACGTCACATTGAAAGTGGAAAAGATGGTGAGTTGCTTACCGCGCTCCTAAGAGATGCTTGGTCCTCCCAACCCGTCTACGTTTAGAAGATGACGAAGATAGTCGTGAGTTGTGTGGTTTGAATGCCATAAAACAGCATACCTCTCAACTTGTACGTTTTATACTTTTTTTTACCATTTCAAATCATGTACACCGACCTTTGTACGGGGAAAATGAAAATAAAAAATATTGCCAATATTTATGAAAACCGATCTCAACAAGACCGTTTTGGCTAAAATCCAGATAGTCTCTTAGGCTGGCAGCCAACGACACTACTGTCATCGATCGTTACTATTGTCACGGTATACAAGCAAAAAAAATTATTCATAATCGGATGTATTTTTTAGCGGTACGTACGGCAATATCGATAAAGGATGACATTCGCATGCTTACATATACATAGAATAATTATCGTGGAAGCAAGCATGGAAGAGCCACATAGCAAGAAACGAGTTACCGCCAGTAAACATGCGTCGTACAGTGTTTGTACGGGGAATCGTAATCATTTATAAGGGCAGAGGTTGACAGGTATGCAAGAGAGTGAGCATGAGTGTGAGGGAGAAGAGAGTGCATGAGAGTGACTTTTTGAGAGTGCGTGAGAGCGTGCGCGTGTGTAACATGAAATAAACTCACCTCGCTACCGATCACGCCTTAATTATTCATCCAGACAATCGAGGAGAGTGCTTTGAGTGGGAATTTTTTACCAGCTACAAGTAACAATTTACTTTGAAAAAGCCATCATATATAGTAGATCAACAGCAAGAAGAGCTGTTTGCAGTCAACAAATAAAAACAAGATGCTGAAAATGTATGGCTGACATAAAATACTATTAGCCATAGCAATTTCACAATATAGTACACATCCAGTAGAAGCAGAACTTCATTACAGTACAGTTTAGCTTTCACGTCACCTGAAATGCACTCATGCCATTTCTTCATCATGAGTCATTACATGTACTTATGATGCACAAGAAAAGGATTTTGTAAGTGTTCTCTTTTTAGCAGTTTTTGTAGGTGCTACTGTCTGCAGTAGCCTTCTGACCAGCTCCAGTCGTCCCGTTCTGATGAGAGCTTTTGACAGCTCTGTGACCTCCGCAGTGTTTCTTCTGTAAAGGCACCTGAGCTCCGCCTTCACCACATCCTCAGGATACTTCTCCTCAGCCTTCTTCAAACACTGCTCCATCTGGTTGATAATTTGGTTGGCATCAGGGCTCCCCTGCATGAACACAGCCAGTAAGGCCTGGAGAAGGTACCGCAAGGCCGTGGTATCCGTAATCGTCGGTCGTTCTAGGTCCAGAGCATATCTGAAGCAATCTACAGCATTTTGTTCCTCTCCCTTGAGGAGGAGGCAACGTCCCTTGAGCAAGTGGAGGTCAGGCAAGCTGTCTCCCAGTTCGTACAGTTGGGCCTGGGACAGACTCACCAAGGCACTGTTTATTGCTCCCTCATCCACCAGAAGGCTCTCCCGCAGTGCATCTACGCCCATGTAGTAGTACACCTAACGCAGAAGATGAAAAATTAATTAAAACATGTAAAATGCATTAAAAAAGTGAATCCTTCTTACCTGTGCAATCTCCAGGTGAGTCCTCAAACAAGGACACACAGCCAAGACTTTCTCCAAGTTTTTCTGGGCCTCAGTCAACATTTGACGGTCTGGTACACCACCTTCCCCACATTTGGCTTTTTCTAGGTCCTTGA
The DNA here is from genome assembly GCF_051989575.1 of Stigmatopora nigra. NCBI lineage: Eukaryota > Metazoa > Chordata > Actinopteri > Syngnathiformes > Syngnathidae > Stigmatopora > Stigmatopora nigra. The sequence continues at coordinate 12,179,640 of NC_135512.1, forward strand.
CGTAAAGTGTTGTGTTGATCTAAAGGAAAGAATATACTAACATGCTTAGAATAGGAGGTTGTTGTGTAATGTGGTTACATTTATCACATTGCATTCTTGCAATAACGCCCATATCTCATCTGTAATTATAATGTTTTGCTTGAATTATGAAGGCTTAAGTGAGGTTGATAACTGTTTTCCTGTGTATTTTCTTCTTCCCAAATTCACTCTGAAAAGGAGGATGCAAAACAAAATAAATAGCGACAGGTGATTGGGAGATTAAACCCTTAGTTTTGTTAGAAACCCCATAGTTCTGCTAGATTAGCATTGTTGTATGATTAGAGCTTTTCCACACAGTAAATGTTGCTCAAATAGCTCTTACTAGTTAATTTAGAAATGAAATTGTGGACTAATCACATTTAGCCTGCAATAAATTGTTGTTATTGTTAAATAAAGTTGTGTTACTGACCAACACCTTAATGTAATAAAATTAAAATGCATTTACAGTATTGGTGTTGATTCATTTTTCTTTTTAAAATAAACATTTTAAGTATAGGTCATGTTCAATATAAAAAATATATTTTCATACATGCACATGCATTTTTATACGCAAATAGATTGCAGCCAAGTGGCTTTATCAAATGGAGCCCAACATGTGCCACATAAAGTTTGCATAGACATGTATCCATAAGTATCATAATATATGCAAATATATTACAAAAAGCTTTAATTTAATGAGTAGAAAATTGTAATATGGTTTGAATTGTGTTCTGTTAAAATAACAATGGTACTTTTTACGTGCATAACTCAAAAATATACAATCTAATTTTTGCCCAAACTTTTTCTTGAAACAAAATAATCGTAGGCCTCAATACTTTTGAAAGCCACTAATTTTCCTCGAGTGAAGGACTCAGGGATTTCTATTAAATAGGAATAAATGTCTACCCAGCCTATTTACGGCCAAGACAGAGGAGAGTCCGACACACATTTCATCATCACAGACTTCTAATAGACTTTGAATTACTTGGTTTTATTGCCTATGCACACATTTAAGTTTCTCACTAAACTCCCTCCGGTTTTCAAATATAAAAGTACATCCAAGAATAAATCAACAAGTCTCATAACAGATTGCTTGTTTCTATGGCTTTTGCAGTTCTAGTGTCGACCCATCTTAGAAAGGACATACGTTACCCTGGGAACAGAAAACTAGGTGTGTCTGACATAGTTCAATGTTTATGTTGTAGTTGTGCAAAATGCATTTTTCATAAAAGCAGCAAATGCCTGTTCAAATGTGTTACTGGTCGCCTGCAAAAATCATAGTCTAAAGCAGTGGTGTCAAACATACGGCCCTCGGGCCGGATCCGGCCCATCTGGTGGTTTGGTACGGCCCGGGGAAGAAAGCTGCATTGTATAAAAAATATGAATTTTCTTGAAAATGTGATAAATAAATATATGTTTAACTGTGTAAAAGTGTTGTTAAAATTGCACATACTTTATTTATGTTCTTATGTTATTCTCTTGTTCATAATATGTTGTTCATAATATAAAAGGAAAATTCTGTTAATAAACATTTTGATAATTTACTTATTCTTTGCACTAATTATTAGTATTAGTGACTAATACAAAGGAAAAAAGTGGGCTTATTGTTAGTTCTATGTAATTTTGCAATGAGTTTACTGGTCCGGCTCGCTTGATCTCAAATTAAGCTGTATTCGGCCCGCAGGCCAAAGGGAGTTTGACACCCCTGGTCTAAACCATGCTTACTATTTCAACAGATATTTCAAAAATGTTTGGGGACGTGGGTTTATCCCTTACCTTGGCAAGGGTACAATACGCCTGCCAATTGATTTCTGGATCCGGCAGCACATTGAGAGCCATGTTGCAGATCCCTGTGGCCATCTCATATTTACCCAGCAGAAAGAACAGCTTGGCCAGAAGGTTGAGGATGAAGGCATCATTATTTGCCAACTTTATGGCCTGCAAATCACATTTAAAATATTAGTTTGAAGGTGTACTCTTCAACTGATCCAAACTTGCACAGTGGTATATTGAACATACATTCCCGTAGCAAGTTAGGGGATCAGTGGCTGAGTATCCGCAGTCGTGGATCGACATGGGGACTGTGGTGAACTCATCCTGCCTCTCTAGCATGATGCCAACGTAACACCAGGAAAGAGCTGGGGATGAGAGGATGGATCAGGGGTGGCGAACACACAGCTCTCGAGCCGCATGCGGCTCCCGGCCAAATTACTTCTTATCGTATTTTGCATATACTGTGCTCCTTTGCCTTATTTCTGTTATTTTTATGTCTCTCTTAAAACACAAATTATTCAGGGCCCTTCAAAAAATATGTATATATTTAAAAAATAATTTGGTAGATTAAAATTTTTAAATTTATATTCTGGCGTCAGGTGTGGTGGCTCTTTAACTCTCACGGTTTAGATAACGGGTGTCAAAATGGCAGCCAATAATTGCAATTTTTATTGATTGTAGTTTTAAGTTCAAAAAGCATTTCTTAAAATTCCAAAATACAAATATTTTCTGTTTTCCACTTTAATATTGAACACAATTAAAAAATATATATTTTGTTTCCTTTTAAAATGAAAGACAAGTGATTAAATGACTTTTTCTGCTTATTTAGAAAAAAATCCTCAAATAAACATTGTTTTAGACGTATTTATGAAAACTAAATAGTTAGGGCTTTTAATCCAGTTCTTTAAAAAAAAAAAAATTATATCCAAAATGGTCCAACGCACATGAAATGGAGTTGAACCCGAATTTGACACCCTTGGTTTAGATCATCTACATTAGTACATTATGTGCACCCCTATGTGATTTACGTGTAGACACTGTATCTGATACAAAATGATGATAAATTCTGTTTACCTTTTTGTTGTGTTTTATCAGATTGGAGTGTTTCTCTGAGAAGCCTTAACCCCTTGTTAAAATGTGAGAGCCTGGAGTATTCAGCCTCCTCTTTGGTCTTCACTATGTCATCCAGTCTGCAAGGAGAAGAAAGGAAGAGAGAGAAAAACTCAGAACTGTACATTTTAAATAAATAGATAGTTTGCTACCTGATATAAATGGTTGCCATCTTAAAGTACCAGCTTCTTTTTTCTTCTAATGGTATCTGAAAAATAGTGTTACAAATTGATTCTGGCCTAAATTCTACATTCTTCCAATCATGATTCCACCTCACCAGATGACCGCCATAGTCCAGGGCTCTATTATAGAGCATCAGGGCTGCGACCAGTCTTTCCCTCAAGTCATCCTCTCGCTCCAGCTCCACATCATAAGGGTAAACATAGGCCTGCTCTGCCAGGCAGCGGGCCGCCATTTGCCTGCTGTCTTCCTTAGATGTCTCTCCAGCACCTAAGCCCATCAGTTGGGATACTTTCTCCACACATTCTGCAGCATCCAGCTCTCTTCTCAACTTGTCATACACATAACCCAAGTTAGCCCAGGCATTGAGGTTCCCTTGATCTTCTTTACAAATGCCCCTGAAAAGCCAAAATTGACAATTCACCGAAAGGGTTAGTTAAATTGACTAAAATGATAACATTTACCATTCCCTAGACACAATATTAAATTTCGGCAGTGACTGCAAACGTGTTTTTAGTTGTTAGTAGCCACGAAGAATATTTAAGCTTCTTGACCTGTCCTCCATATACGTGGACATCATATTTTGGTTCATATAGGACACAATTGTGTACAAAATGTTAATATTGTGGCTTATATAGCCCAAACCGTGACATGGATATTTATGGTTGAGTTAAAAAAACAGCAAAGAATAGAAAGGATTATTTAAGGCTACTTTCTTTTCATATAAACATGATAAATATTTTTTTTTTAATACTACTGTATTTTTCTATTAAGTTTCCATTCTTTTCATAGTTTGACCATGCATGCAATTTATACTAGAGTAATTTATATGAGAAATTATTTAAGGGAACTAAAGGTAAATATGTTTATTTTTATTCTTTTATTAACAGTGACTCATCTACAATATGTAACCTTAGAAAATTATCATCAAGTTAAAGTGTTTTTTCTTGTTTTTATCCTGTTTATCTATTTATTCTCCATTGGACTCATGATAATATTTAGCTTCTGTATTATAATATGTTTAGCTCTTGTTTTCATAATACTTTTGATGTTATCTTTAAAAAAATATTTCAACAACCCCGACATGTTGTAATCCGAAAGCCGAGCAACGACATTTCATTGCCAAACTTCGCTGCTGTGTTTTCTTTTATATTTTGTGAAATGACAATAAAGCCAATGTTAAAAAAAATGTTAGTGATTATTTTCTATAGGAGTGACTAATAGCCTGAAAAGTGTGACATATGCAGGCAGTGATGATTTATGATAAAAAAAAATGTATGGAATGGAGAAACTGTCTGCCTAATGGTGAAGTCGCTTGTGTCTAATTTGTTACTTGAGTTGAAATTGTCAAACGTGAGCAATATCAACACGCGCAACGTTATCAGGCATGTTCCGGTTACCTTCCATTCATATGAGAATAAGACTATTCCTGTTTAGCAGCCATGATGAGAAATGTATCGCTGACGCATTTATCCTAAGGGCGAGAGATTTGAACCTCTCGACTGTACTCTAAATGTAAAGTTCTTGTGCAAAAATTACAAAACATACAAGAATAGATTCCCAAAAAAAATCCAACTTGATTAGGGTTAAATAAGAAATAAACTGTACACATGTTATCACCGGAATATTTCCTCTGCAATTTGAAGGTGGTCGAGGTGAAAAGCCAGAAGCCCCAGAAGATTACGAACAGCATACTGTAGATATCCAGCTTCAGCCTCCAGTTCTCCCTTGAGACTTTCCTGCTTTAAATAAGTGTCTCTATGTCTCAGTTTCAAAGGTCCAGTAGAATCACAATTGAGGTTTAAGTCCAGGTGGAAGTGCCCCGGAATGTAGTCCATGTCCTCCATTAGCGACTCAATGTCCTCTGTTGTATTCGAGTCCATGACCCTTGTCTCTCCTGCCAATCCTCCTACATAGGCTTCCAAAAATAAGTCATAACACAGCAGAATGGACAAATTATTACAATGATTTGTGTCTTGTTTCTGTATAATGCTAAAATAATGGAGCTAATCCTCCCCAGTGCTCGCAGGCTTTTGTTATTATGACTCAAAGTCTACACTCACCTGTTCTAGACTGGTTTAACAGGTCGGACTTGGGAGTTACCAGGAAGTAGAATAGAGTCTTACAAGGAAAGTAGCATTTGGGAATACAGCTAATCATTAACCTTTCTAATTAATACTTCAATCTACGCATACAATTTGACCATCTGTGACTTTTTACGAGTGTTTTGAATCAGAACACGCAAGTGTATGAAGAACATAAGGATGTATATTGCATCAAGTTAAAATGAATGAATATTTTAGGCAATGGCTCCATAGCCGGTAACCTGTCAAATAGTCTATATGGCCCCATATGGCTAATTAGCCAGTAAGAATTCTATGTGGGGTAGATAGTAAGAAACTACTGCTACAGAGCCACTGCCTAAGTAATAGTCATGAACACCTTCATGCGTGTAGAAGCAATTAGTCTACATGAAATTAACACCTATAAGTGTTAGTACAGTGTAAGTAGAAACAGCTATAGGCAAAGTCAAGCCATTTTGGGAATTGAAATTTGGCAATAATTTCAATACTTCTTAATAAATAATCACAATATTTGGCAGTATTTTTTTATTTTATTAGTGGTAAAAATCCCACCAAATTTGATAAAGATCAGATGGACAGTTAAAAAAATGTCTTGTTCACCCAATTAGAGTGCAATTGATAGATTTTAACATTAGGTGAATAGGGATTTAATGACTATTATTTAACATTGAGTGAATAGGGGAATTTCTAAACCATTCAACCAATCTTATTGAAATTTGATGTGTTATTGCCAATTGATAGATTTTAACATTAGGTGAATATGGATTTAATGACTATTATTTAGGCAGTGGCTCCATAGCCATAGTTTCTTACTATTTACCCCATAAAGAATTTTACAGGCTAAATAGCCCCTGGGACTATTTGACCGGTTACCGGCTAAGGAGCCATTGCCAATATTTTAACCTTAAATAGAAAGGCTATCAAAATAAAAGCAGCTGTTATTGTGGTTGCCAGTAATGCAGTGCAGCACCTCCTATCGCTTAAAGAGCAGCACTGCACCCCCTGTTTGGGTGTTATTTTTGTTGAAACATTGTAAACCAAAGTGAAAATATGACAAAAATAAAAACTCAAAATAGCAGTGCTGTTGCATAGTTCAGGAAATTATTATTATCATTACTGGCAACCACAGTAGCAGCTGCTTTGCCTTTCCATTTAAGGTTAAATTATTCATGAATTTAAAGTTGATGCAATATCCATTCACTAAACTTCAAGCGGAAATGACTAAGTGGAGGCATTTAAGGAATGGGTTTTTCCAAATATGCTGAGTGTAATACTTAAAACTACCACAAGAGATCAGCAAGTTAACATATTTCTGGTCAGGCATACTAATCGATAATCCTTGCAAGTTCTCATAGCTTGAGTTTACACCCTTGAAGGATGTAAAAGAATTTAATCACTCGTCTATTAAGATCTGACATACGTTTCTGGCCACCGTAAAAAAATGCAACTCTCTACGATGCATGGTTTAGAGACAAATGTAGCGCGCGTGTGTGCGCGTGTGTGTGTGTGTGTGTGTGTGTGTGTGTGTGTGTGTGTGTGTGTGTGTGTGTGTGTGTGTCTGCTCATCAATACATCGCTGGCGTAAATTCTGCCATGAATAAAGTTAGTAAATGACATGGAAAGGCGTCCTACCTTACAACATAGGTTTAGCGCAGCCAGCAGCATTGTATGTCGCTGAGTCTACACTTCAGGACATTAAAAAAAAGGTGTTTTAGGGAGCACCTGGAGACACGCTGGCCGAAAGTCGTCCGAAAATGTCGCTTAGAAATGACGTCGAAAGGTGTCCCTCCATACAACCAATTAGCCACGCAGTGCGTTTAGGGACATCATGTAAAAACAATGATATAAAAGAATAAAAGATTGAGTTTACGCACTTAGAGTAGATCAATAAATCCAATCACTCGTCTATTAAGATCTAACAGCCGTTTTTGGCCACTATAGAAATGTCAATTTCTTACGATGCACGAGAATCCTAACATACCCCATATACCCCATACCCCTCAGTTATTAATTATTTATTTGTTGATAACTTATTTGTTTGTTGTAATTTGTGCACTTTGTAGTGAAGCCTTAAATCTCATTATACTTGCATCATGACAATAAAAACATTCAATTCAATTAAATAAAGCTTCATGCTAAAATACGCACATTTTGATTATTCCGAGAGTGCCTTATTTATTTTTTTTTACACATTTATGAAATAGGGATAAGCCTTATTTACCCTGCACATGTTTTATTGTCCTGTTTTGGTACTTTCAGCAGAAGCCCGACGTGTTTCCCGCGCTGTTTAACTTTGAAAGGACTTACCGGAAGCGGTGACACTTTCAGGTAGCCTTGACAGACTTGAGTTCGAGTTCCCTGCTTCTCTGCGGTGAGGCAGGCAGGCGGCTGTCATCATGCAGGTGGAATGTGCGCAGTTTAGCCACGGTTATTAAGGGGGCTTCCAGTCGGGAGCACTCACACGTAGTCTTGAGCCACACACTTGGAATCTATTTCCGTTATATTTAGCTTTGATAGACGCTCCTTGTTGCGTGGGATGCTGACAGTTTGTTTTTCCAGGCTGTCGCAATCTGCCCCCACTGTGTTCGTATGTGATGCCACGGAGTGTTGCGTTTACTGACAATTGCCTAGAAAGCAACATCACAACTGAAGGAAATATTTTCTCCAACAATTCTTTTTAACCAGCGCTCCCTGGCCATGATGGATGACGGAACTTTTTGTGACAACACTCCGGACCTGAGAGACATAGAGGCGAAAATCGGCCGGAAGACACCCGAAGGTTTGCTCAGGTGGATGCGGGAAGAGGCATCATCTCTCCGGGGACAAGACGAACTGACTCCCGCTGTGGAGGAAACCGAAAAGGAGATGGGGAAGATGAGCCTGGATGAAAAGATCAGAAAACTAAAGACTGAAATGGTAGGAGTCCAGTCCAATACGTCACAGTGCACGCGAAAATGCATCTTTTTTTCCTGAGCATTTTATAAAACAGACAAGTGCAATGAATGACACAGTATAACACCTTTATTTACAGCTCTGCACTGTCCACCTATTCACTGTTTGTATGGATACATGAGTGTTTAGTGACTCAGCCTCTTATGGGTGCTTTGCATGTGCTAAACACACACAAAAAAAGAGGCATGGTAAACCCATTATATCCAATCCAAAACACAGGTGTCAAATTGGCGGCTCCGGGGCCAGATCTGGCCCACCACATTATTCTGTGCGGCCCGAGAAAGTAAATGATGAGTGCTGACTTTCTGTTTTACAATCAAATTCAAATGAATATAATAGATGTGTAAGGGATATTTCAGGTGTTTCCCCTTTATAAATCATTAATAGCCATTTTTACTCTTCTGTTTGTGTTGTTTTTAGTTCAAAGGGCATTTTTGTAAATCTCAAAATAAATATGTAAAACAGAATTTTTGAATTCCTCATTAGGGTTGTGGGGGGTGCTGGAGCCTATCCTAGCTTACTTTGGGTCAGAGGTAGGGGACACCCTGAACTGGTGGCCAGCCTAGGGGCAATACACAGTGTCCAATTAGCCTATCATGCATGTTTTTGGAATGTGAGAGGAAACCAGAGTACCCCTGGAAATCCCACATAGGCAACATGCAAACTCCACACGGGTGGACCCACTTGGATTTGAACCCAAGACCCAGAGCAGTGAGGCTGACTTGCTAACCACTTAATCCACTACTAGACCCTAATGACAATATTGTGTTTTAAATTTTTAAAGATGGAGTTGCCTCTACTTTTGACTCAAATCTCGATAGAAAATATTAGTTATTCATTTTCCGAGCCGCTTGTTCTTTCAAGAATTGCAAGGGTGCTGGAGCCAACCCCAGCTAACTTTATTCACCATGCTGGGGACACCCTATGGTTGCCAGCCAATCGCAGGGCACAAAAAGACAGATAACCATTCATGCTCGCACTCATACCTAAGGGCAGTTTAGAGTGTCCAATCAGACTAGCATGCATGTCTTTGGAATGTGGGAGGAAACTGGAGTACCCAGAGAAAAGCCATGCTGTCTTAACCACTGGGGGATTGAACAGTCAATCTCAGAATAGTTAGGCCATCGTACCACCCTAGAATGAATTAACATGAATAAAATGATAAAATCTTTACCTTCAATTAAATCCAAGTATATGGGACAATCTCGCTAGTATACCTTATTAGACAAATGAGTTCTGTGGTAGAAATGCCAAAAATACATTTCAAAAGTATACATATTAATGAGAATGTGCGGATCATGCTCCTCATTTGAATGTGATTGACTGAAGCGCAAAATGAGATTGGCCAAATGACAGATGGCCGTTTGAGCTCCACTAAAACCAAACAAACAGTAGAATTGATTAACATTTTGGGCCATGAATCATAGCTGCAAGAAAATAGAAAAGTGAATGTGACAAAGAGCCACTTTCTATTTCCAAATGTGTGGAATTTCCTCATGAAGCTCTACTCAGCAAATGTTTCATTGTCATTTGAGAGTACTTTGCTATATTAAGAACACAGCAGTAGACTTTTGAACACTGCAATTTATCTGCACCCTTCATACAAAGATAAACACTAAGACATTTTTTTCCCTAACATGTTTTTTTTCCCACTTAATGTGGACCACCACCGAGAATTAGCAACAAAATGAACCAGACAGAAAAGATGGTCTCTCCCTACCATTTCTTGTTGATTTATTTTTAAGTATTTTTCAACAAATTCAATGGTTTAAACTTGGTTTATAATTATTGTGATCATCTAAAAAAAGTTGCTTTAAAAATGGCAGGTGGACTCTGCTATGTATAAATCCATATATGAGATTTTATCACTTTTTTTTAAAACTTCTCTGTCTTTCCATGGAGATGAATGGACTATATACACACACATTGGTCTTCACTCTGCCCATATTAACCATAGAAAAAGATAATATCAAATGCTGAAAGTGCATTTTCTAATATTCTGTGAGTCTTTTTGTACCATTTTGTCAAACTTGTCATACATTTTTTAACAGTTTTCTTTCACTGTTACAATCGTATACATTATCACAATGAAATTTCCCAAATATGGGATGAATAAAGTTATCCAATCCAATTATAACACATCCACCTTATTCTTCCAAAATCATAATTTAATTAAATAATTAACTGGTAAGCCAGTGGTTTGCGCATCACCCTCACAGTTCTGGAGTTGAGGGTTCAATCCCAAGTGGGTTGTTACTGGGCTTGTGTGGGTTTTCTCTGGGTACTCCAGTTTCCTCCCACTATCCCAAAAAGGCAAGATAGGCTGATTGAACACTATAAATTCCCCAAAGGTATGACTATCAGCGTAAATGGTTGTCTGTCTTATTGTACCCTGTGATTGGCTGGCCCCCAATTCAGGGTGTCCCCCACCTGGTGCCCATAGTTGGCTGTGATAGGCTCCTGCACCTTGTGAGGATAAGTGGTTCATAAAATGAATGCACTTTAGGAAAGTACTTTATAATTCCTGCAGGAAGCTCTGCATGAGTCACACACAATTCAAGGTTAAATGCCTACAGGGGACAAGTTGACCGTTTTTTCTTCTTGTTTTTATTTTCCTCTTCCTGTCATTTGTTATATTGACTTTCTAGCCTCTTTATGCGAATAATGTCAGTCTTTTTGCACAAAATATGTTGCCATGAAGCAATATCATTGAATTAGTCTGCCATCTGTCAATATTGGAAAACAGCCTCCTCCTTCACTGCTAAAGACTTGCACAATTGATACCAAATCGACTATTGTTGACATATAATAATTGTTAAATCTTTATATTTGCATTATGCAAAGGGATTTGTCTCAAGAGTGGGAAAAAAGCTCTGATTCATCAAACAAGACTGATATTAAAATAGGGTTGAGCACCCAATAATTAGATGCTGTGTTGTACAGTATGTTTACATGTTAAATTTAAAAATAGATGCATAAAGGAAACAATGACTAGAAGTTTTTGAGAGGTTTTATACATAAAGAGAATGAACTGGAGGATAGAAAAGACATGATAATCAAGCCTATGTTGTCTCATGTTGAGTGCAATGATGAAAAATGTCTGCCTGGGTCAAATTGGCGTGGGTAAAGGACACGGGGAGGGGGAGGGTTCATGAAAAGAAGATTTATAGGCGACTGGGTGGTATGTTGCGTCGGTATAATTTAATGCTGGTCACTGTGTTGCGTCCATTCTTACTATCAGTGATCTACAGTTAAGGAGAAGACAGTTTAGCATCTTGGGGGCAATTTGTGTTGGTAATCAGACATACCATAATGATACATTATTAGGTCTCCACCGACTCGGCAAACACACCAAACTGTACATTGTAATTTTGGTATGTTATACAAGAAAAACTATTTTTATAAAGCATAATGGATATTAGACTTCTTAGTGGTTTTAATAGTGGAATCGGTTCCCTGATGTAAAAATAAGTCGATCATATGCTAGACTTGTCATTTATAATTGAAAAATGAATGACTATCATATGCTTTCTGCAGTTTCCTTTCCTCAGCAAAATTTTATAGCATCTCTTCTGCTCCAAGGCTTGTTTTTCCACCCACATGTTGATGGTTTGGGTTCACTCGCATTGCTTGCAGTGTGTCTGTTTGCCAGTTGGCTGACATGAAACTTGCTGATAAAATAACCACGTTCTTCATTATTTTTAACCTGAGGACAGCTGTTAATCATGACATTTAGATTTTTTTTTAAATCACCTTTTTCTAGTGTAGCCAATTAAAATCAAACAGGCCTGTCCTTTCTCTGGAGATAAAAATGAAGAAAATCAACAAAAGCTCCACACATGAAGAAAATCGAAGAAAGTGTCCAAAGAAAACTGCACCTCAGCACATGTCCAACAAAATGTCCATCCGTAAAAATGTTGAAACGGATTTTACGACAGTATAAATTATATTTATATGACATATTTGCAAGTGGCTTTGCCAGTTGCTTCTCCAGATGGGGTAGCCGAAAGCTTTTATTTAATTCCAACCTTAACATACATTGAAGTCTATGATAAATGTATAGCTACTCTTTGAGAGATGAGTTTTCACACTTTATGATTGCAGCATCTAATATGTTGATATGCATATATGCCATATTTGTCACTCATAAATGACTGAATCGAGGGTACGGCTTATATGCGCACAAATTAGATTTGACATGCACGAAACGACAGAACGCAAGAAAATGTGGATGATAAGGTATTTTTTTTCAAAATAGAGAAAAGATAGACAGATAAAACACTAAACAAAATTTATTTTGACATCTATAAATGAAATTGAGGAGAAAAGAACTTATCTTGCATAAAATGTGAAAAAAACTCACTTACTTATGGCTGCAATTGCTCACTCAGGGCGTCGCCATCTTACCTAGGGATGACAAAATAGACCGCTACGGACACACTTCCAGGTTGTACTGCTCACAAGACTTCCTTTTTGGATTTGTCTACCTGCAGGCAATGCCCTTTTTGGAATGTGCAATCCAGCAGACAATCCTTTCGATTCATTCAGTATCTCAGAAATACCACATGCGATGATTTTTTCTTGAGATTTTCCCTTCAAAGCAACACATGTATACTCCCTATAAAAAACATGAATATGGAGGTGAAAATTGTGAATCACGGGGCATCTTCTATCACAGAAGTTGTAAAATTCAACAATTTTAAGGCAATTTTAAGGGTAAAGCTTATACGCGGAGGAAGCTAAAATGCAAGAACATACAGTAGTTAAAAGCCCACCTGCATGAGTCACAATAAAGATGAATTTTTTGTTCATTCCAGCTGTGTTCCGTGTATAAATGAAGGGCACAAAGCTTTGCGGTCATATGCAACTTCAGCGCTGACTAGGCCTGAAGAACCTTTACTACCATTCTCATTAAGTTCTGAGTGACTGCAAGCCTCAAACCTCAAACCCCAAGCCCACCCCTCATATCAGGGTGCCAGGAGACCAGTGTGTTTACCACCACACATTTATATAGCTATGCTGAGTAACCATTGTAGTGTTTAATCACATGTATACAGTTGGCTACTACCCTATTCTCATGGTATTAGTTGTACTCGATAACCTTTGGTGATTATTAATCATTAGGAGGGATTTCTAAGATCTTATACTGTTTGCGCACAGGATAAGCAATGTTTGTAATTTGGTGATCCAAACTGGAGATGGTAATTTTCCACTGCAGGCTTAGGTTTTTTTCCTTTGTAGACTCAAGGTGTCTATTGTGGACGTCAGAGTCTCCTGCATTGCACCTGTGCCATCTCATTAGTTACTTGTCGGTATTGTCAATTTGTGTCCCAAACTGGTGCCCTTTCGCTATTTGCTAGTCTCTAACTAGTCCGCGATTTGTCATGTTTTTATTTGCTTGTTGCTCTTCTCATTTTTGATCTTCTGTGCAGGTGTAGTAGCTTGCTTTGTTTTTTTTTTACTCGTACATTTGTCTTGTGGCAGTCGGTCTATCACCTGGGTTACTTTCGAGTTAGGGTTAGATCAACCTAATGCAATGGATCCGTTTTGTTACTCACTTTTCGTGTTTCCCTATGTTTTTTTCAGGTCAACAATTTATACAATACAAAGAATGTTCTTGATTTGTCTTGTCTACTCCGTGGACCGTAACTGCAGCTTTGAACTTTTTTCTAATTACTCTATTGCATACTATAGGGCAGGGGTCAGGAACAAAGAGAGCCACAAACAATTCATATTTTCCCATGTTATTGCTTGTGAGCCATACAAGACATTTAAAAGTCAAAATACATACATGTAAACCAGCGTTTTTTCAATTTTTTGGGGTAATTTCACCACTTTTAAAGTGAAGAAAAAAAAGAATATTTTTTAAAAGATTCTTATCCTGTAGCCAATCAATGAGGATGCTTTCCAGAAGAGTCTACAGTGAAACGAAATGAAGATTAAAGCAGTTCTAGATGTAGTATATCAGGTCTGTCACCAGCGGTTTCCATATTTTAGCTCACAGGTTAGCAAAGAACCACATGCACTCATCAAAAGAGCCACATGTGGCTCCCGAGCCATAGGTTCCCTACCCCTGCTATAGGAGCACATATTTCATCGATTCTAAGGCACGCTATGGATTAAAATGTAGGTAATTGTTTAAAGATGATCAGGTTCTTCTTTCTTTCTCTCCTAAATTACAGCTTCCAAACAGACTAAAGTATAGGGCAATAATTACCGACTAGAGAAGAAGCAACATAATGGATACTGTATATTTTCTTTATATTATTTTGGACCCTTCTTATTTTCAAATGTATTTTGGAAACTCTTGGGAGTTCTGGCCACATTTACTTAGCTAAAGAGCAGGCTTTCTTATATTGAGGCAAAAGTTTTGTCATGTGACCTCAAACATGTTGAGCTTTTATGCAGAATAATTGGGTTGTAATAAATCCTTTCAATAGATGAATGGGAGATATGAAACTAGCTCCTGGCAAAGAGTATTTTAAAACATATAGATAAAGGAAGATAACAGCATTAATAAAGGTTAACATGGTCTAGGGCAGGGGTGGGCAAAGTATTCCACAAAGGGCTCTAGTGGGTGCAGGTTTTCATTACAACCCACATAGAGGACACTTTTTCATCAATCCAGTGTCCTGCAAGTCCAATCGGTGGATTGCAGTTAGGTGCTTCTTGTGTTCTGCACAAATCTCATTGGTTAAAGCAGGGGTAGGGAACCTATGGCTCGGGAGCCACATGTGGCTCTTTTGATGGTTGCATCTGGCTCTCCGCTAGCCTGTGAGCTAAAATACAGAAACTGCTGGTGACAGAGCTGAGATACTACGTCTAGAGTTTTTTTTCCCCTTTTTTTTTTTTGCATTAGAGTTCTGGAATGCATACTCATTGATTAGCAACTGCATAAGAATGTTGTCAAACGTATTTATATAGTTTTTTTTCCATTTTAAAAGTGGCGAAATGACAAAAAAGGGTGCCTATTTACATGTATTGTATGGTTCCAAAGGAATAACATTAGAAAATATGAATTGTTTGTGGCTCTTTTCGTCAAAAAGGTTCCCGACCCCTGGGTTAAAGTGTCCTTGCTGGATCGGTTGCAACAAAAACCTGCACCCAATTGGACCCTCTTGGACCGGTTTGCCCAAACCCCTGGGCAATGGAGAAGTTCCTTAGGAATATTTTAAATGTTATGCCCCTCTCAGTTTTTTTACACTATATGATCATCTCCTGTTTTCAGAAACGTTGTCATTCTCATATTGTCTTGGAAAAAGTACTGTATTTTTAGACTATTAGTTGGACCAAGATATATATAAAAAGAAAGAATAGAAAAAACACATAGCGAAGATGCACATGAGTATTAGTCACAGGGCTAGTCAAACTGAAAAGAATAGTGTGCGACTTATAGTCCAGAAAATGCGGTAATCAATACTTCTCTTTGTGTTTCCACAGGCATATTTGCGCTCAACGGACATTAAGATCCTACAACAGCTGCTGGCAGTACATGAGGGCATCGAAGCAGTCAAATGGTTGCTGGAGGAGCGCAGCACGCTAACAAGCCGATGCAGCAGCCTAACCAGCAGCCAGTTTAGCCTAGGAGAGGGCCCCGACGCATCCTGGAGGGGCTCCTGGAGCAGCCTTCACGACCCTAATGACAAGCTGGACAACATTTCCATCGGCAGTTACTTGGACACCCTAGCAGACGATATGGACGAATACTGCCCTTCCACTTCAGATTCAGTCATCTGTTCTTCCACGCAACAAATCTCGGATGCGACTTCCGGTGCCCGAAAAGCTGGAGTCACCGGAGCCGTGGTATCTGCAATGGCAAATGGGGACAAGGCTGGGGCTGCAGCAGGAATTGGGAAGGAAGGGGTCATAGGCAATCGGACAAGATCGAATGAAACTGGAACTGGTAAAGGGACCCTTGTTATCAGTGATGTCAATGGGAATGGGACAGTCGGAAATGAAAATGGAAAGCCTGACGACAAAGGAGACACTTTAGTTTGCACTAATGTGGTGGAGACACCTGTTTCTTTGAGCAATACCCATACAATCAAAATCAATGGAAACATGGAGAAGACAACCACACCAACTGTTGGCCACACTAGGACGAGCCTCAACGAAAAACATGCCATTAAACAAAGCCCCAAACGTAAACCTTACAAAAATGGAAACGTTGACTTGGATAATTGTAAACTCAATGGAAAAGTGCATCTGGAGTATGACACTCACTGGCAATGGGTGCAGTCACAAGAAGACGTGACATTTTTGTGAAACTACCCACTTGACCAACTTTCATTCTAATGATGAATTGGCCACTCCTTCATTACTTCTCTTGCTATGCTAACTGTAAAAGACACTTTCTTTCCTTTCCTTGCACAACAATTTGATTGTTTCCAAAAGATAGATTTTAGCTGCATAAATGGAAAATTATGTGCAAAGCAAAGGATTTCTCAGGCTCTTCTGAAGATATGTCCTATCTAGTTTATATTTTCCTTACAAGCACCTTCCAGAAATCCAATACCAATACTAAATATATATATGGATAACATGACTCTCCTCAGTAATACCATTTTATATTTAGCAGCACTGTAAGAAAGTCAACAGTCCAAACTATGTCAGCTTAGTAGATGACCAAAGTTTATCCCCTTGGACTAAAGTGTCACCCGATTATTTAAATATATATACTACAGTGTAACTGAAGAATTATATCAGTTATTTACTCATTGCCAATGTATTAACAAGCAAAAAAAACACATGTAATACAATCATGAGTGTTATGATCTGTGACCATGTTGTCTCCAGCACAAATATATACATATATATACCGTATTTTCACGACTATAAGGCGCACTTAAAAGTCTTAAATTTTCTCCAAAATAGACAGTGCGCCTATAATCCAATGCGCCTTATATATGGAAAAAACAGAAAACCAAAAACAAAACCACCACTGTCGGGTATTAAAAAAAACACAAACGCCTGAACTGAAACAATACTGTTAAATATGCAGATGCCATCTTAGTTTACAAAATCTTCCATCATATAGCTCCTCCCCCACTGCAAGATTTTATACAAAAACATCCAAAACATCAACAATGGCTGGCTCTAGAGGTGACTGTGTAGTGAGTGCTTCATACCTGGAAGTCAATAGCAATTACCGTATTTTCACGACTATAAGGCGCACTTAAAAGGCTTAAATTTTCTCCAAAATAGACAGTGTGCCTCATAATACAGTGCGCCTTATAATACAGTGCACCTTATATATGGAAAAAATGTCATTCATTGAGGGTGCGCCTTATAATGCGGTGTGCTTTATAGTCATGAAAATACTTATCTGACCTAAAAACTGAGGGTGTTCCCCTCATTCTTTGTGCGATGCACGTTATGCAATATTTTTGTGTGGTCAAACAATCAATGCTTAACTTATTGTCTGTCACATATTGATGTATCTACCGTAGCTTCTCATAGCTGCATTTTGAATACATATGCCTTCTTTTTAAGAGTAAAATGTTGACCTGGTAAATTCTTTATAAGAAGCAAATTAGTGCCTGTTTGGTGAACACCCCTAAATATACTGCAACTGCCTGGCCTGTTCTTTCCCTCTTGAAATGGATGGACTATTGTTGTTATGATATCAGGATAGCAATGTATTTTTGCCTGCTTCTGCCTTTCTGCTTGTGTGTACAAATGAATGACTCAACCAACACTGTGTGTGCTCTCACATAAATTATAACGTCAAGTGTGTCCGACAGATTTATGCCTGATATTTATTACTATTCTTCAAGGAGCGATGGATTACATTTTGCTCTAGATATAACAGGGTGTGTGTTGGTTCCATTTGAATCGTCCGCCAATTAACCTAATTGCACAATTTTATCCTTAAAACTCATGTTGAATGTTATGTCATCCACTGTGAAACAGGAAACGCAATAAACAGACAAGCACACGTTGTACTGACACATACTGCAAATAAGAGATCCACAAGCTTTTTGCACAACAGACTGGTGTAACATATAATTATATTCAAAAATAGCTGTTATGTACGTATATTTAATCCTTTTATATGAAAAATTCCAAGCATATTTGTTTTTTGTTTTTTTGCGATAAATAAGCGCGAGATGAGCACTTTGAAAGCATGACAGGCCTATAGGGAACCTAATTGTCAAAATAAAATGTACTCCACCAAATTATTCAGTGCTCTAGAATGCCCAAAAATTGGTCAGGGTCTGAGATCGAGGGTGTTTGCGTGGGTTTTCTCCAGGTACTCTCACGGCCCAGAAACATGCTTGGTATGCGGTTTGAACACTCTAAATTGCCCAAAAGTATAAATGTGAATGTCTGTTTTCTTCCGACCTTTGATTGGCGGTCCAGTGGATGACCATTGTACTTTTAGAAAAGAAAAGTCATGAGATCAATAAATCAATAATAAATCAATAAAGCTCGGTGGAACATGTGGTTAGCGCCTCGGCCTCACAGCTCTGGGATCCTGGGTTCAAATCCAGGTCCCGGTGTGGAATTTGCATGCTCACCTCGGGCCTGCGTGGGTTTACTCCCGGTTCTCCGGATTCCTCCCACATTCCAAAAACACGCATGTTAGGCTGATTGGACACTCTAAATTGCCCCTGGTTATGGGTGTGAGTGTGCATGGTTGTCCGTCTCCTTGTACCTTTTGATCGGCTGGACTCTGATTCAGGGTGTCCCCTGCCTCTGGCCTGGCACCCGCTGCGACCCTAATGAGGATAAAGTGCTTCAGAAAATGAGAGGGAGAGATAATGGACAATGACATGGCAAAATAACTTCCACCGGTTGACCTTGGTCTTCAGTCACATGATTCCTCAGATAGCCAGTTGGGTTTGCATTTTTTAAGAATGTCTTTCTTTGGGGTCTTATATAACCTGGCCTGCGGTCGGAGATAAGTTGGCGGTCCAGTGGTTGGACACCCAGCAGTTGTAGACCACTGTGCTTCACTTAAGCAAGACATTTTGGTTTTGATTGAGGGTCTATATCAGTCAATTTAGTGTCCCTTTAAATGATTCAAAAAAACGAACAAAAAATGAATGAATGACTCCTCTTTAGTTTAGTGAGCTGAAAGATAGTTTGTGGTGGCCACAATGTAGTGGATTGTGACTGCCTGGGGAGACTTGGGAGGGTTTTGTGCAGTAATTTCATACAATTAACACACGTGCAGCAGCAGCTATGAACAGGACGGGACCAACTTTTTGGATTAGAGTTTTTAAAGAAATGTTTTCACCCTGTTAGGACTTCATTTCTCGAGAGCATTGATATGAATGGAAGTTTACTCTCTATGTCCATTATTTAAAGTGACATGCACCTAAATACTATGTAGGGCACCATTTTCCATTTTACAGTAAGCTCGCTAGAAGTGGCTTTGAAATGAAATCATTTTAACTACCTAGTTTTCTGTATCCCACCCAGTGACAGAGCAATATATAAACAGACGACCTTTGAGTTGTGAATAGAAAAACGTCTCTCAGTACATAACTCATGAAATCCTACAATGCAGTCAATTAAATGCCTCTGTTGATATTTCCTCTCTCCCCTTTCTGCTTTTCTTTTCTTCCCCCTTTCCTGTAATGCAATGCACCGATGGAAAGTGTATTCGGTGCCAATGCACATAGACAGCGCTGTACATAAGCATGCAGATACAAACACGTATGACCTCTAACTGGAAACACCACTTGTCATATAGACATACAGTCCCGAATATAGACAAAGAATACAACTTATAGGATTCACAATGCCCATTCTTCCTCTTTTAATAAATGTGCTGGGCTGTAAAGAAACTCTACATGCCAAAGACAGTCTGCTCCACTAGTTTGTGGTTTTGCTTCCAAATAAGCTCAGCCATATGGAAAGGAAAAGACCTGTAAAACTCATTATATATTGTGTTTTTTGACGTAATGGTGGAATGCTTTTCACTATACTTTTTGAGTTTTGGACAGAAAATGAAATGGGTTTCAGAGTAAAAGCATCCATAGTAGAGCTGTGTGTAACTTAAAGCTTGATACTTATAAATGGAGTTTTTGGGGTGAGTTGTGGTTATTTTTCTGATTTTGAGCAATTTTTTTCTCTTTAGATCCTGTCGTTTCGGCAGATTATTTCATGCCCACATAGGTTACTATACTGACCTTCATCCCACTCTCTTCTATTGTGGGCAAAATACAACCTTTACAGGGGTTGAAAATTGATCTCTGGTTACCATGACAATCTAACGGCCTATTTTTAGCTACATTGTCGTTTTCTCATGCAGCATTTATTACCACTTACTGAGATTTTTCAAATTGCCATGCAAAGTTTATATTGAGGATGTAATAATAATAATAATCGGACATAGGCTTTGTCATCATCATTGACTCAACAAACAACAACAACAAAATGCCGAATTGTCATCATATCCAGAAACTGCGTATGACGAAATTGGTAGTGCTTCTTTAAAGGTGCGTTTTCTCGGCAAAATACCCAAATACCGTATTTTCACGACTATAAGGCGCACTTAAAAGTCTTAAATGTTCTCCAAAATAGACAGTGCGCCTTATAATCTAGTGCATCTTATATATGGAAAAAACTGAAAAACCAAAAACGAAAAACCACCACTGTCGGATATTAAAAAAAAAGACAAACGCCTGAACTGAAACAATACTGATAAATATGCAGATGCTATCTTAGTTTACAAAATCTTCCATCATATAGCTCCTCCCCCACTGCAAGATTTTATACAAAAAAATCCAAAACATCAACAATGGCTGGCTCTAGAGGTGACTGTAAAGTAGTGAGTGCTTCATACCTGGAAGTCAATTGCAATTACCGTATCTTCACGACTATAAGGCGCACTTAAAAGTCATAAAATTTCTCCAAAATAGACAGTGTGCCTTATAATGTGGTGCGCCTTATAATACAGTGCGCCTTATAATGCGGAGCGCCGTGAAATAGTGAAAATAATGATATAGTTGTAAAAATACGCTAAGTGATAATTTCGGACACGTAATTTGGCATTTTCCCGTTATGGATACATCGCATATTGGTTGATGCATGGATGTTCCATTTTTTTACATTTTTTTAATTGATATTACCATGTTAATGTGTTCCTGGACTAGTATGCACTTTTTTTTTATATGAGATTCTATAAACAAAAAGGGTGAATGAGTTGATTGCTTGGTTTCCCGCTTCCACTAAAATAAAAGATATCCAGTAGTTTAAAATCTATGTTTTATTCAACTTCTTTTGCTATTCCAGCACCTCCTCAAAGCTCTTCCACCTTTCTGCCAAATGTCATGAAGACTTTCAGTAAGTCCTGTCTTTTCCTTTTGTGTTTTAAACTCGTCAATCAGGCATAATTCGTTATTCATGATATTCATTCTAGCTCTTGAAATGAAGGGATTTGATTCACTAAAGTAGTTGGTAACCTTTCCGCTGCTGATCATTCTTTTGAACGCTAGCCAAGCCATCCATGCCATTACCTACCTTGAATGCTCTCAAACGGCTTTTGCTTCAACAGTCCATTTCTGGGGTGCTAAAAGACGGGAGGCTTCCTGCGTTCCCCCAAGAGACTGAAAAGAGAGCTGAACAGTTTGCTCTGGTCATGCGGAGAGGGAGGAAGCTTCCTGCTGCTTTCTTCCTTTCCCTTCTAACACCCATACACATTCATTCACAAGAGAGCCATTAGAAGTGACTTGATTCTCATTTAAACCCAGTTTTTTTTTTGTTCACATGAATGTTGAGGAAAAAAATATTCCAGTTGGATGAACAGTGTCCAAATCTCAATTCAATTACCAGAAAACTAAATGCATTGAAAGACACTTTGACCAAATTGTGGCTACTCTATTTGTCTAATGGTTTTCATTCACAAATATCATTTTTCCATTAGATATTACAAGACGTGAATCTGTACAAATCAATCATATCCAATGAACCGTTTAATATAAAAACCTGGCCATTACAAATTTACTGTAGTATATTACCTTTCAGGCTGCCTGGCCGATTAGTGGTTAGTGTGTTGGCCTCACATTTGGGGGGTCTTGGTTCAAATCCAGGTCGGTCCTCCTGAGGTTTTAAGTTTCCCAATAAATTATTTTTAAAAATTCAAATCTTTCTTCTGCCAAGCTGTACCCTCAAAACTGTACAACCAAATAATATAGTTAATAGTGGAAAAATCTACACTGCAAGTTCAGTTCATGAAAAATGGGAGCAACAACGAAAGTGTCGTCGTTATTTTCGTCTACGAATAAACACACTCCACTTATAATCTTATATCATATAATATATTCAATTGCATTTATCTATAATTAAATCAACTTCTTTCAACCTCAAGTCATGCAAAGGTCAAATGCTTTTGGTGCCTTACATCATGCGAGAACTCGGCAATTCTTTTGAGATTTCATCTCTATTTTCAGCTCAGTAAGCACTTAAAAGATTAACATTCAGCTACCATTGATGGGAAAAAAGAACATGTGATGCTGATGATAGGCAGCAAATGAGCGTGCACATTCCTGGCTTATTTTATAATACTAAATAAAGTATCCTAATGGATAGTTAACGGGAAAAATTGGAGATGTCTGTTGTCAATAATAATTATCATTTTAAAGTTATTCTCATTTTTATAAATAGCATTAATTCATGAGCGGGATTACAATGCTAAAAAAATTGACGTACAGTAAAAGAATTAACAATTAACTCAGCAAGTGATTTTTTCTGGCAATGACAGTTTGATTTTTTATGTTGGAAAACATTTCTCATTATTTTTTTATGGGATAAATATATCTTAATGAAAACAAATGAGGTGTTGGTAACATTAGACAAGTTGTACTCACATTCAGTTTTATACTCAAGTCTAGATTTTCAGTTCTTAATTACTATCCAATATTTGCAAGCCTGATGATGAGATAAACAAAGTAAGCAAATATAATAAATAAGGTATGTTGCTTTGCATACTGTATGCAATCCCAATTCAAAAGATCTGTTGCCATTAACCCTATTGACCGACTGTATGTATACATATATATGTGTATATGTATAAATAAATGTGTATATATATATATATATATATATATATATATATATATATATATATATATATATATATATATATATATATATATATATATATATATATATATATATATATATATATATATATATATATATATATATATATATATATATATATATATATATATATATATATATATATATATATATATATATATATATATATATTGTTTTTTGTTTATTTATTTTTACATTTATGTATTTATTAATTAATTAGCTATTTATTTATGTCTAAAATGTATTTTGCTGTGTCTGTATTCTCACCCTCTTGCTACTGTTAGAGTGACATTTCGGGATTAATAAAGTTATTTCATCTAATTCTGACGGCTCTCTGAACTATATTACCCAAATGCCACGATGTCATGAGTCCTTCACATATAAACATATGCAAGTTCACGGCTCAGCCGTGAGGTGACAATAATGTGCTTGTAGGAGTGGCAGAGTTATGCAAAAAGAGGAGGAGCTACTCGGTGTGAGGTCTTGTCTGGGCCAAAATTATATTTAGTGTTTTTGTGTCTGGCAACACCATTGAAAGAATGTTTCGCGCACAGCCCCAAGGTTTAAAGTTGGACTCTTGGGGCCTTTCTGAGTGCTGTTGATGATTATAGTGTAACTCAAGACTGGGGGGAAAATGGATCTGCTTTTTTCAAAGCCTAACGTGACTGACTCAAAATCTGTGATGAGAAGACTTTGGTTAAAGAAAGAAAAGCACATATTTTAAGACCGCTCAAAATTTCCACTGTTCCCCTTTCCACAAATACATACTAGGACTTTGTTAGGGCAAAACAAAGTGCGACATTTACATAGCAACATGGCTTCTTCTCATCCCATTAGAAACAGCCTGGGGTGCTTAGGGTGCTCTCAGATAATGGAATCCCGAGAGTAGGCTGCTGCTTTCGGATGTTTTTTATCCAGTGGTCCTTTGGCTCGACAGGATACCGAGGGAAACAAACAAAAGTGGGGGCGAGGGCGCAGAGTTCCCATAGAGTAACGTTGCTTGTCGTAGGTCAGGAGAAGTGGAGGCCATTGGGGAATTTTGGAATAACTTTACAATAATTGGGCTCTATATTTGGAGGAACAACATTGAGAGTGAAAGCAATGTTTATTGTCCACATATGTGTGCGCGTGTGTGTGTGTGTGTATGTATGTATGTATGTATGTATGTATGTATGTATGTATGTATGTATGTATGTATGTATGTATGTATGTATGTATGTATGTATGTATGTATGTATATATATATATATATATATATATATATATATATATATATATATATATATATATATATATATATATATATATATATATATATATATATATATATATATATATATATATATATATATATATATATATATATATATATATATATATATATATATATATATATATATATATTTATATAATATTTTTTAAGGCGCACCGTCGGATTTTGAGAAAATTAAGTCTTTATGGTGCTTATAGAGCGTGAAATACGGTACCTGTTGTTCATACATAGGTGCAAGTGAGTGGAGCCATGTCAACTCAAACTCCTGATTAGTTCATGGGTTAACTGATATGTTTCAACATTGATTCACTTCCTTAACCGCTTATTCTCACGAGGGTCCCTCGTTCTGGGGCCTTTCCCAGCAAACTGTGGACAGTATGCACACTAGACCTTGAGTCAGTTGCCATTGCATCACTGACATTTTCAAATAGTGAATGTCCACAGATGAGATCAATCCAAAATTCAAGATGCCATTTAATTCTACCTTTTTTATGTATAGAGCAGTGGTTCTTAACCTGGGTTCGATCTCAAGGGTTCGGTGGAGCCTCTGCCACGGAGGTCAAGACACATCGACTCATCATGTCTATTGATGATAACATGCCCCGCTTGAACATCACTGGCTGCAGATGATCATGTGACATTGCTCGGCCAAACAGTACAGCGAGGAATTTATACATCTTGAATTTGAAAAATATCATAATTTATTTTACACTAAAGTAAGGTTTGGTGAATGTATATATTAAACTGGTGGGGTTCAGTAGCTCCAACAAGGTTAAGAACCACTGGTACAGAGTCAAAAGTCCAGACAAAAGTGCTCATACAATTGAAACCACCGTCGCCAGGAAATGCAAGGTTCCAGTAATGGTCTAATTTAGTATTCATAATGCACTTCCTCTTCCTACGCATTGCTGATGCAGCGTTCAGAAATTCCAAGCCCATTTGGAGGCATGAATACATAGATGCACAGTTTTCAGTACATGCACATATTTCAAAGACAAATGGCTGCATAGTTCATGTGAGTTCATTACCACACTTGACTTTTTGTTATCCGTCTAGGTCAAGTTATCAGCAATGACTTCGTCTGTTAGTCAAATGAAGCATAAGAAAGCCTCCTCCCCATGCCCCTATTCATGAGGAAAATAGCCCTTCAGCCTGATGCTTAAGACGATGCTTATTCCCACATCAAAGGCATTTTTCCTATGGGTGGAGTTAGAAAACAGCAAACAAGGGTTAAGAAGCGTGGGGCGACGCTGTGTTTCATGCAGCCGCGTGGACCCTGGGTCGAACCAATTAGGTCCTAATTGAGTGTCAGACTGAAAAGGGGCCTTTCAGCTGCCCCTTTTTCACCCTGTTAGTCAGAGACAATCATGCTTTGTGACACAAGCACCCACTGATCTGAGGGCATTCCTCACCCGACCCAAATATGGCAGACCAGGCTTAGACCGGAGGGCCGTCTTTGGTTGTTGTTGAAAAGGTGCATATTTCTATATGCCACCAATTTTTTGAATTTTAACTGTGCATCATTTGTAAACCATGAAACAAGAAATTTGTTTGATTTGAATTCTGATTCACCAGATTCAAATATTAATGTGTCATCTAAGCATGAGATAAAGTTTTATTATGCTGTGATTTTGTTGTCTAAAACGATTGCCTCTATAGCATATGTGTCAAAGTGGCGACCCGGGGGCCAGATCTGGCCCGCCGCATCATTTTGTGTGGCCCGGGAAAGTAAATCATGAGTGCCGACTTTCTGTTTTAGGATCAAATTAAAATGAAGAGTCTAGATGTATATTACACTTCCTGATTTTCCCCCTTTTAAATCAATAATTGTAATTTTTTAATCATCTTTTCTGTGTTTTTAGTTCAAAAATCATTTTATAAAATCTAAAATATATAAAAAAGATTAAATAAACATTGTTTTAGATCTAAAAAAAATGAATATTCAGGGCTTTTAATCCAGTTCTTTAAATCCATTTATAAAATAAAAAAATATAAATATTATATCTAAAATGGTCCGGCCCACATGAAATCGAGTTGACGTTAATGCGGCCTGCAAACCAACCCGAGTCTGGGACCCTCGCTCTATTTTGTATCGGCCTACTAAAGCTAAAGAAACACCAGTGGCTGAGTGGTTATCATAACTTCCTTCAAGGTTTGATGCTATGGGTTCAAATATCAGTTATGGTTTTAACAGTTTAATCTTCCTATACTTGAGTATGTGTTTTCCTGCGTAATCCATCATTCTCCCAAACACGTTACACCATGTTCAAACTGGCAACTGAAATCCAGTTATTTTAGCCAAACCAAGTTGAAACTGGATGGCTACCGTTTTGGATTAAATCCATTCAAGTCTCCCACGTGCATACTGGCTTGCAGTACACCTGGCTTTCATGCATAGAAGCATAACAACAAATGGTGTTACGATCAGCATACGATTACAGTTTTGTGTTCTGTCTTGTATTTATTGCACAGTTCAGACTGCAATCACATCTGGAAATATCAGATTTAAAAGCACATACAGAAATGGCCTGCATTGAAATCAAAATATTCCCTATTTAACCTAAATTGCCCATCGTAAAATGATGTTATTGAAAACCAGCCCCATTTTAGGGAAGGGTCATTTCTGCACCAAACCATGAAAGACCATGAGAAAGATCATGAGAGATCCTAATGGAATGTCATGGGAACTTACTACTAAAGTAAAATATAGCTTCATCTGAAATTAGTCATGCATCATACATCAAATAGTTTACATGGTTCCATGTTAAAGTGTCTTTCTTAGCACTTCTTCAGTCCCCACAAAAAAAGTAAAAGGCCCTGGAAAAAAAGCCTCTGTTTGATTGTTGTTGTTTATTCCCCACATATTCCCTCCCATCTGAGGTTTTGAGTTCATCACCCCATGACGTCTCTGCTACAAAAAAAAACTGCATTCCTATGAGAAATATCACATATTTCAACCCCTAAAGTATTGTTTGTCTGCATTTTTTGTTGTGGCGCATCCCTATAATGTTATGATTCATTTCCGTACAACTGAAATACATTTGAGCTAAGATTACAGATTACAGGGAGAGAGAGAGAGAGGATTTACATTCCCTGGGAGCCAAAGTGTGTCCAGCATGAAGCAATCCGGTGCCAGGCAACCAAAGCTCACTTTGTTTACTAAAAGAGGGGGACTGCATTGAGTTTGCAAGGGCTCTCCCATCCACCAAAGTAGATTTCCCTTTGTTTCCTTTGCCGTTATGGACTTTTGCAGTGAACTTGCCATAAAATGACCTTTGACCCAAGTGTTAAGGACTTCCAAGCCTACATGGATAAACATCAGTATTCACGGTGGCTTGAATTAATGTCTGGCGATCCATGTCAAGCTGCTTAATCCTACTCCAGGTCAACATTAATAAGGTTGATGGTTACAAACGGTAGCATGACCACTGACACCGCATTATACGCTGATTAATTTCTCCTCTGTGATACGATTAACATGGAACAAATGTGATGTTGGAAATATACCCAGGTTTTAACTAATGTATATGTTCAGTCTTGTAGTGTGTTTTAATAGACACTCTATACAAAGTAATGAGAAATACAATAACTGTATCGTAAATGTCCTATCATTAAAGACCAAATTTGGGTAAATAAAGTTGTCATGTTTTATTGGCCTTTCTCTGAAATATTGTCACTTTATCTAATCAATTATCTAAACATGACCTGGAATGAATTTAAACAAACAGTAGGAGTAAGTATTCTTGACTATATTCCAAAACAATAAATCCAATTATGCAGGAATTTGCATCCCAGACTACTAAATTAAGCCAAGTCTTACCCAATGTTTTTATATCATGCATAGATTGCTTGACTAATTTTAAGCAGTCTTCGTGTACAGTACCATTTTATTTTTATTTTTAAACCGTTTTAACTTCAATATGATAATTTGATTGCATTTACCACATATTTGTTCCACACAAGGGACTGTCTAACAAAATATAATATATTTTCAAGGTTAATTGGTTCATTCATTCATTTTCTGAACCGCTTATCCTCATTTATTGTTATGCTTATCCGCACAGTTTGATTCATTTTACCCATAATTTATTTTGGAAAGTGCTAAACTTTATAAGAGTGAATTGATTCATGAAACTTAAAATTCTGGCCTTTTCTTGCTCAATTATCAACATGCTAAAATCTATCCTATGACTGTTTTCCAAGAAGTGCCTGATTACAGGACCCCTTGGAAAATTGCTGGCGAAACACTTGAATGGACATGGCATTTGTTTTGATTACTATCAATATGCTGGTTACTGTTTTATTTTTTAAAGATTGTTAAATTGACTCATGTTCCTATTGATTGAAAACATTTGTATTTCTCAGGTTTGGACATTCTTTCCTAGGCAGATCAGGGAAGTATTCTGAGCCCAATGTTCTCTCTGTGGTTTTCTTTCCGCAACCATATCCGAACCAAGCATGGCATCAGTCCTTTGCACCGTTTTTGCCAAGGAAAGTTATCCTTCTATGGTCAACACCAGTGAGCCAAATAACAAATCCTGCAAGACTGAGTTTAATGACTGCTACTCTTGTGCCTCCATGTGGCTGAAATATAGTATGGTGCAAAAGCTTTCTTTATACAACCTCGTACAAAATACTACATCAGGAATCTCTCATCTCATTTTCTGAACCACTTTATCCTCACTAGGGTCGCAGGGGGTGCTGAAGCCCATCCCAGCTGACTTCAAACTAGAGGCGGGTGACACCCTGAACTGGTGGCCAGCCAATCGCAGCACACAAGGAGACATACAACCATTCAAACTCACACTTATACCTAGGGGCAATTTAGTGAGTCCAATCAGCCTACCATGCAGGTTTTGGAATGTGGGAAACTCACACAAGTCTGGGGAGAACATGCAAACTCCACATAGGTGGACATGAACTGGATTTGAACCCAGGATTCCAGAGCTGTGAGGCCGACGCGCTAACCACTTGCTCCACCGGGCGCCCCCTGTGCAACTTAGTATACATACTGTATTATTTCTAATTTTGTTGGTGAAGTGTAGTAATATATGTATGCCTCTGAGAGACGCTATGACATTTCCTGAATGTCATACAGTAAGTATCATCCCATTTCATTCTAACCCGGCCTCACAGTGAGGGACCTGGGTTCAAGTCCGGGTCGGTCCACCAATGTGGAACTTGGATGTTCTCCCCGGGCCTGTGTGGGTTTTCTCCGAGTACTTGGGTTTCCTCCCACATTCCAAAAACATGCATGATAGGCTGATTGGGCACTCTAAATTGCCCCTAGGTATGAGTCAGAGCGTGAACGGGTTTCTGTCTCCTCGTGCCACCGATTCAGGGTGTCCACGGCCTCCTGCCCCAATATCAGCCGACACACACCCACGAGCCTTGTGAGGAAACTAAATGAATCTTATTTGAAGATGTTTACAAATGGTTTCTACAGTCAAAGAACGTTGTAAGGTTTAGAATTTAAATAAATAAAAAGCAATAGCTAGCTCAGTGGTGAAAGTCAAGCCAGAGAATTTGGTTATTTATTCAGACTCAGATGCAGCTGTGGTTTGTTTGAAACAAAGCAACGTGTCAGTTAATTCTGAAATAATATTGTACTTCATTATAATTGAAATGATAAACGGCAGGGTTGAGCTATTGTGTGTTTCAGGTCATTCTGGGGTTTCGGCTGATGAAATTACTCATTGCCTTGCCAAATCAACATTGATAAATTAGTTCAGTATGAGAAATGTGAATATAGAAATAAAACCAAGGAACATCTTGAGCAGGAGTGGCAAGACAAAAGGGAAAGGGAGGGGACAGGGGCAAGTTTTTCTGGAAACTGAACAGATGTAATGTTGACGAAATGAATTGAGGCTAAATTCTTGTTGACCAATTTTCATTCAATGAATGTTATGCTTTAACAGAGACCAACACAGTCGTCTATCAACAAATAATTTATTTTCACAATGAAAAATAGATAAAATATATCAATGTGCTATAACAACAGTTATTCATCATATTTCAGTATTTTTTCGCCATTTAAATATTTTCAAATTTAAACACGCTGTACACTATGAGAACACTGTAGTGATCTGATTACAATAAAAGCAGATGTTTCAACACAGCTCATTTTACATCATATATATATATATATATATATATATATATATATATATATATATATATATATATATATATATATATATATATATATATATATATATATATATATATATATATATATATATATATATATATATATATATATATATATATATATATATATATATATATATATATATATATATATATATATATATATATATATATATATATATATATATATATATATATATATATATATATATATATATATATATATATATATATATATATATATATATATATATATATATATATATATATATATATATATATATATATATATATATATATATATATATATATATATATATATATATATATATATATATATATATATATATATATATATATATATA
Organism: Stigmatopora nigra; assembly: GCF_051989575.1. Lineage (NCBI taxonomy): Eukaryota > Metazoa > Chordata > Actinopteri > Syngnathiformes > Syngnathidae > Stigmatopora > Stigmatopora nigra. The sequence goes on from NC_135512.1 coordinate 12,210,599, forward strand.
TATATATATATATATATATATATATATATATATATATATATATATATATATATATATATATATATATATATATATATATATATATATATATATATATATATATATATATATATATATATATATATATATATATATATATATATATATATATATATATATATATATATATATATATATATATATATATATATATATATATATATATATATATATATATATATATATATATATATATATATATATATATATATATATATATATATATATATATATATATATATATATATATATATATATATATATATATATATATATATATATATATATATATATATATATATATATATATATATATATATATATATATATATATATATATATATATATATAAATATATAATATATTATATGCAGGTTTTATTTACAAGAAATGGCAACGTAAAATGACTTCTGTCTGACACGAGTTGTATATGCAGAATCTCTGAATTGACACCATTCTTTTCTCTTTGTCTCATCCTCATTCTTGTTGTGTTCAGAACCATTACCTGAGTTTACATACCCTCATAAGTAACCGTTGTAACATCACTATCGAGATGCAGTTTGGCCAACTAAAATTTGGATCTATGAGTCACATCACAATAGAATCCATGTGTAGTGTGAGGTGAGGGTGTTCTGCTTATTTATCGTTAAACACTTATCTGCTTGAAAGTTGTCTGAATGGTTAAACTCAGGGGCGCTCAAACATTGTTGCTCAAAGATCTACTTTCCAAGTAGTCAACTTTGTGAGATCTTTCCTTTTTTCCAGGCCCCTGACAAAGGTAATCAGTTATTCATGCTGATGATATAGATACCTAATGCCAACAGGACCCAACATAGTGTAGGAAAGTAGTAATCGTGCTTGGACTCGCGATGACGCTGTTTCCCAGCTCAAGTCCCATATAAAATTTTACTACAAATCCAAACCATGGATCAAATCTTAGTGTCATGCAATCTACCAACAGCACCTTAGCGATCGACTAGTAGCTCACGGCCGACATATTGAGCACCCAAGGTCATTGTATATACTACATATGAAGATCTTTCATCTCTCTTTATATCTCTCCTATATATACTATATAGGGAGGCCTATGCTGTGGTGACTCTCCCTCCACAGTGGGAGTGAAAATTGTTTAGGTTTCCGTTAAAAGCACAATTTTCTCTGCTTAAAAGGAACGTTTAAAGCGCGTCATTACCTTACCTGTAATAAGATATAGCAGCACTGCTGAATAACATTGTGGAGTTACACACTATTTAAAGCTCTTTGGCATAGTTTGACATTCAAAGTCAATTTAATTCTGCTGAAACTGATTTCCATTTGAAAGTCTTCAGCGATGAGGATGGCAATTATGCAGTAAAAAAGACATTATCTAATGTGGAACATTGTGCAAATTACAGGAGTTTTTTCTTTTTCCTTTTTTTCAATCTGGTGTTTGCCTTGAGGAGATTGCAGTTCTGAACTGGGGCATGTAAAGTGGCGAGAGATCGCAAGTAGTTGCGGAAAGCAGCTCTGTGGGCGTGAGGGTCGACTCCACTGAGCAGTCATCTGTGTTTAAAATGATACCTTTCAATAGCCCTTCTTTCTTCTCTTCCTCCCCTCGCTCATCCTTAACTTCATAGTCCATTCCAAGATAGAAACCCTTCTCTTCATTCGCATCTTCTTGATCCGACGTTTCAAAAAGTTCCTCCACCGAGTTGTAGGAGCAGGATCTACGCGGGTCTTCCATCTCTACCCCATTGCAGCTCTCCAACTCCCACAGGCCACCAGGGAAGGATCCGGAAATGTCTGAGTTGTTGGCGGAAAAATTACCTTCGTCACTAGAGCTACTGCCGCTACCATCCCGATCACAGGGAGAAATGATCTCTTCCCGCTGTTTTGGGTTAGTGAGTAGCACTGAAGCGTATGCCACGGAAGACTGGGCTGAATTTTCCATGATACTCGGTGAAGAATCGTGGAGCTGCAGCTCATCAAGCCGTGGCCTAGGGGAGTTTGAACTATCCAAAGTTTGGACTGAAGGGGAAATGCCACCCAAGAGAGATTCACTATTCACTGATATGTTTTGGTTCCCATCAAGAAAAGAACGAAGGGATGCAATGTCTGAAGTCGGGGACATAAGTGGGCTTTGGACCAAAGCCGTGGTAAGAACGGAGAGATTAGACTGTTCCATAATAACCACTTTGGAAATGTTCTCTGAGGGGAGAAGCAGTGGCCAGGCTGGCATTACATCAGAGGCTTGGAATAGCTCGTGTAAGGTGTCAGGCTGAAGAAAAGAATGAACATTTGCTTAAAGTACTGTTTTCTAATTTTGACCTAGCTAAGACATGTATACTGTATTTACTTGTAAGTGCTTAAGTTCATGGTACATTCACTGAGCGTGAAAGAATTCAAGTATAACATTAAAAATGTTAATATTTTAGGTTGGCAGTTGCTTGACACAGAATTGATTATATTGACCTATTCTCAATGTTATCACTATAGGGCCCACTGTATATAAACATTTGTAAATGCAAATCTGGTAAACCATATAATTTGCTAAACTTTTTTTCACCAGTTCAGCATGGGACCAAAAGAAAATAGAAGGAAGGATGTATGCAGGTATTGTATTACCTTCTTGAAGTTGAGTCTTTTTGCCCAGGAGGATTCTTTGGGATTGGGCACCTCTTTCCACACAAACCGCTTGACCCTGAGAACAAAGTACAGCTGGCTGAGACATTTCTCGTATATACTGTGTTTCAGTCACAGTTTTTGTGCGTTTGAGCAACACCCAAATGCAATACAGTTCCACACTACTTCAATCAAAATAAAGCATTTAACACATCTGCAGGCAACCGATTCAGGGTGTCTCCTGCCTCTAGCCCAGAGTCAGCTGGGATAGGCTCCAGCACCCTGTAGCCCTAATGATGATAAAGCGGTTCAGAAAAATGAGACGAGACATTTAACACATTGTCAAATTAATAACTCTCAGTCAATTAAAATTGTAAAGACAATTTTTGACACGTTTTGTACAGTAATACCTCAACATACGAGCAATTTGAGATACAAGTAAAGTTTTGGGCAAATATTTATCTCGCGATATGAGACAAATTTTGATCTGCGAGCATACAGCGGAAACGAGAGGCTACTCATACTGCGTTGTATAATGTCACTACGAGCACTGGGCGGAGCGTTGCATTTTTTCAGTGTTTTTTTTTTTTGCCACTAGTGCGGATGGCGAAGCGATCGCTAATACGAGAGGAGTATGTACTACTTCTCGTTGGCAGGTGGTCGTGCGTAATCCTATAGTGAGGACATGTGTGCATCATTTTGGGAATACTTCGAAGGAAGACAAAAGCAAACAACCCTCGATAGGTTGCATCTGAAAGTCAGGCCCTATGTCTTAGAATGACTTAAATTGTCAATCATGAGGTATTCTTAGCATACTTACTGGTTTTGGGAGAGGACCACGGAGACAAAGAGTGCGATGGAGATGAGGGCAATGATCAGCAATGTTGTGTAGGCTGAAGGGTCTCCACTGGTTGCATCACTTGGACACTTTGTGATCTCACCATCTTCAAGAATTAGGCAAAAATCAGGCCCATGTTCAGGAGATAAAGGAGAAACATTGAGGTGTCAAGGTGATTGGGATGTCGGTTCATATTTTTGAAGAACTTGCAAAATCTTGCAAACGAGTTCATGTTAATTTATTACCATCACTGTTTTGGGGTTTAGAGTAGACAGCGTCGTTCCAATCACTCCAGTAGCCATGGAGGTTTTTGGGTTTGCAGCTTACTTGGACTGTATAAATCTTGCATATGTCTGGATCTGGAAGCGGAACCACTGCTGACGATTTTGTCACGGGATCGTATAGCTGTGTGTAGTAAAAAAAATGTTAAACCAAGGGTAAAAATACCGGTGGCGAGTCGACATCATTCTTTATTTGATGGCGGATATTGCAATTAAATAGGGAATAATTTTTTAGAAAGAAAAACTGATTCATTTGATAGCTTCTAAAAAGAGTACTGCTGTTCCTGGCACTATAAAAGAGCTTTGAAATACAAGTTGACTACTAGCGTAATGGTAACATCATTGTTACTAAGACAATGATCATAACAAAAACAGTGATGTGTTCAGAATCCCAACAAAATTCATTCATAGACAATTGCTTAACAAACATTCAACATCAAGGGTTGTTCTCAGGATGATTTAAAAAGGATAATAGGGCAATAATACTTTTGATTGACTTTTTGTTCTAGGTGTTTTTACTCACTATGCTAGTCCTCAAATGAATTGTAATACATAGAATAAAAATGCATCTAAACTCATCTCATTTTCTGAACCACTTTATCCTCAGTAGGGTTGCGTGGTGTGCTGGAGCTTATCCCAGCTGACTTCGGGCCAGAGGTGGGGGACAACCTGAATTGGTGGCCAACCAGGGCACAATGAGACAAACAACCATTTACTCCCACAATTATACCTAGGGGCAATTCAGAAATGTCCAATCAGCCTACAATGTTTTTTTTGGAATGTGGGAGGAAATCAGAGTACCCGGAGAAAACTCATCCAGGCCCGGAGAGAACATGCAAACTCCACACAGGTGGGCTAACCTGGATTTGAACTGACCCGCTAACCATGCAATCCACCGTGCCGCCCGAATAAAACTCATTTTGGTATTTTAAAATGTGCAAGAAAAGCCCACCGTCCACTCTGGTGGAGTTGCAGAGTTGAGACGGAATTGACAATGGGCTTCGTCCACAGACAAATCTGGTGGCTTCCACGTTATATTCAGGTACCCAGTTTTTAGATTCTCCGCCGTTACTTCAGTTGGTGCGTGTGGCTTGACTGCATGTCAGAAAATGGGGCAACAGAAAATAATAGATTATTTAAAGGGACTGAAGTCTTTTAGACAATCAGGCTTTAAAAACTCTGTGCATAAAATGTTTGACGATGGGTGTAGAAAACATGCAAAGGCTGAAAAAAAATAATAATTACTTTTGCTGGTCATACAACTTGAATTTTTGGGTGGAAATAAACAGGGTTTTGGGTGACGCCAAGTAGAACACTGCGTTCTGGCAAACACCTTCCACAATAAAAGCTTTGCCTGTGACTGCCGACAAGTTAAAGCCCTCAAACCCCCCATCGCATCCCCCATGTATTTATGTTTTTTATTTGTGCTTTCCACAAGACACAGCAAAGCCATTGGCCAAGCTGTAACACAACACTCTGGCATTCCACGCTGACAAATGAGGAGTCATGAAACATTTGCCCACGGTAGGCATGTTCCAGTTTTCTACAATTCCGGCAATGAATTTCTAGCGTTATCTTTAATATATATACATATATATACATATATATACATATACATATGCATACATATACATACACATACTATATATATATATATATATATATATATATATATATATATATATATATATATATATATATATATATATATATATATATATATATATATATATATATATATATATATATATATATATATATAAAATGTATATGTGTATGTATATATATGTATATGTATATATGTATGTATATATATATATATATATATATATATATATATATATATATATATATATATATATATATATATATATATATATATATATATATATATATATATATATATATATATATATATATATATATATATATATATATATATATATATATATATATATATATATATATATATATATATATATATATATATATATATATATATATATATATATATATATATATATATATATATGTATATGTATATGTATGTATATGTATGCATATGTATATGTATGCATATGTATATGTATTCACACATACATACACACACACAAATATACACATACACACAAATATACACATATACACGAATATACACATACACACAAATATACACATATATACATACACACACATGTATAGCAAGGAATTTACATTCCACTCTAAATTGTCCCTAGGGATGAGTTTGAAATACAGTTGTTCGTGTACTCGTGTCCTGAGATTCGCGAGCAACAATTCAGGGCGTCCTCTGCCTGCTGACTTTAGTTGGCTGAGGACTCCCGCGAGCCTTGTGAGCATACGTAGGATGGAAAACGAATGAAGATATTCACATTTACGGATGGCTCGATTTATACCACTAGATGCAACTCTATTTATTTTGGTTACCTCATAAAATCTCAACAACAGGTCTAAGACTGTGACTGGATTGTAACAACATCTAACAACAACAAAACATTTTCAAACCCTAAATTAGCCTCTGCTATTCCCAGTTGACTTACTGCTGCCTTGTTGTCTTTACTGCAGTGGCAGTTTCACAATGTTTAATCAGTGTTTTTAATAAATGTGTTTAAATCAGATTTCAAATTAGATGGCTTACCATGATATTGAGGTGATATGTAAATGGGTTTGGATTTGATAGCTCTTTGATGGTACAGAATTTCTACCCAGAGTTTGTGGCAACTCATGCGCAAAGGGCGGATTTTGCAACATTCTATCTTGGATCCGACCTCCGGGCAATCAGAACACATCTTTCCAACTTCGTCACCCGTACTCTCTCTCTCCATTTGATCACAGGGTACGTGAGCCCATCTGCGGTGAAAAACATTGAAGATTTTTAAGGACCATAAACACAACTAAAAACAAGTGTGAGAATTAGAAATATTGTAGATTAATAAAACTACTATAAGAAAATATCATGAAAATCTTTTCAAAATGTATTCAAAGAAATATTTGATGATAGAAACAGTGAGAATAGATGTGAATTTAATGTACTTTGTTTGACATACTAAAACCGGTTGTAAAACAGGCATGAAACATTTCCATTTGAAGTGTGCCACAACATGCCTGAACAGGAATGCTAACTATTAAACTTTGCCATTCATTGATTTGAGTGAAGAATGTCATACTGCTTTGAAGAGAAAATGAAATGTTATTGAGCAACCTCATGGCATCCTCGTGCTTTGCAGGATTGGACACATGTACTTTAAGGGTGTGCCCCCAAAAAAAGAATTGTCTCTTTCAGTACACTGTGTTCAGTGAAGTTGCTCATAATAACAAGGACTGATTTGAGTATTCATTAACACGAGAACATGTGAGAACACTTTAAAGTCAATAAGTATTAAATAAGAATCATGACCTACGTGAACTTTAATGTTTCCTTTATTCTCCATAGTGGGGCTGTCCGATTACAACTCATGGCATCCAGATCCCCATTAGTTTGACATTTTATGTCAATTGAGGCTCCTGCAAAAATGCAGGCATCCACTTAGATTATGGAAAATAAATGCAAGAACATTTCACATTTCAGTGTGATACTCAAGCTTACATTATCACATCACTCGCTTTCCTGCCATTGACAATGGCAGGAAAGCCAGTAGAAACGTGATAATGGAACAAACCTTTTTAAAACTTCAATGAGGAAAGTCGGACAATAATAGCTGTTTTATCCATATTACATAATATGCATTCACTTTACAACTTCAATTCCAATCAAGTAGGAATATTCTGTTAAACATCAATAAAAACAAATACAATGATTTATAAATCATGTTCAACCGATTTTTATTAATTTCTTAAAATGAATATAATGGTCAAAAATCCCTGTGAAAATGTGCCCTGCGCCGCTGATATTGTTCCCTTGGCGGCCGTTATATGGGGAGACAAAATACTTGGGAGACGTAACATTTGTCCGGTAGATAGCAGCAAGAGCCCGTTCTACCATGGCTGAAAGCTGTCCATTTTCTAGTACTACATGTTAGACTTTTACGTGTGCCCTGTGTGTGTGTGTGTGTGTACATTTTGGGAGATTTTGTAAATTGGATCTTTTTCGTATCTCGAGTCACAAAAGTCAATAAACATCTAGGAAATGGGGACACTCTTGACAAGTGTTGAAGCATTGTAGGTGGAATTCTTCACTATTCTTGCATGATGTACAGCTCAGCTTTTCAACACTTTGCGGGCTCCATTTTCTTATTTTACACGTCATAGGGCTTCGCACATGTTCAATTTGTGATTGAAAACTGATGTAACACGTGCAGAGTGTGGCTTGGCATCGTCTTGCCTATATAAGCAGGAGTGTCCATGAAAAGTACGTTGGTTGGACGGATGGCAGAAAATTAGAATTATGACTCTTTCACACTAAAAAACAGTCCAATTAATTTTGGATTCACCGTCTATGCCCCGATTTAAAGACAATTCTTAAAAAATGGAAAACCATTTGATCCGATTTGAATACAATACAATCAACACAAAGTCAGCAAATTTAACCTAGAATACTTTGTTTTGCATTAGGGAAGGTCACAGGAGTTCAATTTTAGTTTTCTACTGTGCCACTTATATGCAGTAATTCTTCCAGATTCTCTGAAACATTTGATGATATCATGGACCGTAGGTGACTAAAATCCTTACAATTGCAGGTTGAAGAACATTTCCCTTTAAATGTTTGACTATTGTCTTATGCACATGATTATAAATAGCTGAACCTCTTCACATCTTTGCTTGTAAATGACTGAAGAATTCATGGGAAATGTTTTATACTCAATGTCACCTAACTGTTGCAAATTGGCCTATTCACCTGTGGGATATTTCAAACAGGTATTTCATAGGCATTTCTCAACGTTCTCAGACTATTTTGCCACCCGTCCCAGCTTTTTCGAATTTTGCAGCCATGAAATTATAAGTAAATGAGTACTTGTTAAAGAAAATGTTGACCAGTTTGAACATTGAATATATTCTTTCTAGTGTGTGCAATTAAGTATTGGTTGAAGACAATTTGTGAATCATTGTATTCTGTTTTGATTTATTGCTAACCAACCCCCATCTCCATTGGAATTGGGGTTGTATTCTGGTTATTCTTATTAGAGTCGCTATCCCAGCTGACTTTGGGTGAAAAGTGTACACACCCTGAACTAATCCACAAATAGCAGGGACACAAACATTCATTCATATTAACAACATTAGACTTAAATGGCCTCAAATGATTTTTAAACCAGAGTAAACCAGAGAAGCTGGAAAATACCCCCCAAAAAGTACAAAGGAAACATTCAGAGACAAAAGGGGAGGCGGGTTTCAAACCCCGACACGGAGCAAACGGTAACATAATAACATAATATTCATGTGTCATTAAAATGTTTAGTAAAAGCTCACCTTCTATATAGATGTTGCTATGAGATAGCTCATTTGCACATTGCAGCACATGATACATCTCTGAGCCTGATGGCTGTAAAGTGATGTGGCTGACCTAGTTTGGATGAAATTAAATGAGGACAATAGTTTTGAAATAAACCACAATAATGCAATCAAAGCAAGCTTGCATCCATACCCGTTGGTTAACTGGGTAATACTGGCTTGAAGAGAGGAACTGGTCGTGGTTCAGTACCCATTTGGCAGTGCTGGCACTGATGCTGACGTCATTGAACACACAATAAACGCTTATATTCTCCCCCGGATGGGCCACGATGTGTTGAGGGATGTAGGTCACGTCTAACCAGAAATATATATATAAAAATAAGCATCAAACATGGAACAGCTAAGTGGAATCAAGAAAATTAGTAAAACACTAATCTTACAAGAAGCACATTTCAGACATTCTCATTCATATGAGAATGTTTCATTTGGAAAGAGAACAGTCATTGGATGAAAGATGTGTGCAACAGCAACATGACCTTACTACGGTTCAGCGTGTGAATATCATTTAGGGAAGAAAACCACTCTGCCAAATGGGAGACAGCGACAGCCCAGTGGCGCGAGTGGTTAGCTTGTCGGCCTCACAGCTCTGGGGTCCTGAGTTAAAATCTAATTCACATCCATCTATTTGGAGATTGAATGGTCTCCCCGGGCTTGCATGGGTTTCCCCCGGGTACTCCGGTTTCCTCCCACATTCCAAAAAAAACGTGCATGGTAGGCTGATTTGACACTCAAAATTGCTCCTAAGTATGAGTGTAAATGGTTGTTTGTATCCTCGTGCCCTGTGATAGGCTGGCCACCGATTCAGGGTGTTCCCCCCACTCTGGCCCGGAGGGGCATGCAGTTCTTCACATTTTGTTTACACTGACCATCGTAACCACATGAACACAATAACTTGCTTGAGACTGTAAATTTAGATGTGTTCTCTTTGATGAAGGAGTCGAGCAACTGGAGGCACCACAGCCAGATGACCTCGAATAAATAGGTCCCAGGTAGCACTCATGCATTGACTCAAAGTTTTATGGATGCTGTTTATATTCCAAGTGGAGGTGTCACGCATTGGTATGACAAGTCATTTTCCAGCCCAGCAAAGACAACACCCAAAGACAATGAGACGTTGGCATCAACTACCATGATTACACAATGGTAATAATTGCAAAAAAAACTGACCTCTGTGGCCCGGGAAAGTGTCTCATTAAAGGCTAATTCTAATGAGCAACATCCCTCTTTAATGCTCTAGCGCTTGCATATTTACCTCTGAAATAATTGAGGTCATTGTATTAATGCATCATAAGCCTGAATTATTCATTCTCTTTTTGATAGAGTGGAGCAAACAGGTTAATTCTGATTTTAGCGAGTTGAGGTAGTGAGATTGTACAATCTAAACCTGACTAAACTAATCCTCATCTTATTTCAATGGCAGCACATTATATTATCCGCCCTGCCAGTTTAGAGAGTGGAGGTTGCCCCATGACTGCCATATTGACTTAAGTGACTTAAGATCATCCATATGATAAACAGTGAATAAGAAAGTTTGCGTTTGTTTGTCTGCCAAATACTTTTAGCAGCGGAACAAAATAAGCCTTACTGTAAAGGTAGATGTGATGAGGTTGACTCCAGTTGCTCCATAATGGAGGTCCATGCAAACCCGAGCAATGAACTTGCATGGTATAGTTGACTTCAGGCTTCAGATGTAGAATCAGCCTGCGCTCCAGCCCTGTAGAAACTACCTGCAGAAAGCAGGGAAGATAAGAAAAACTTATATTCTGAAATATCAATTATCCAATGCCCAATATTGTTAGAACAACAGAAAATCCTAACATTCTCATAATGTACTCATAATAGTGTATCAAACCAAAAATATTAGGGTGCAAACGTTTGAACATTTTCAAAAATTAAAGCTAAAAATGCAAATCAAAAATCATTTTTAATGAACGAGGCTAACAATATGAGCTCATCTGTCAACAACAATATTTTACAAATGCCAATTTTGAACTTCATTTCTGGATTAATTGAATTTGCACAGGTAGCATGTTAACTGTTAAGTTTCGGCAACAACTAGTTATTAAGGCAAGCACTAAAAAAAGATTACCTGGTAATCTGTCGCATGAACACCGTGCTGATTTCTGTGCGTCACTTGTTTTATTTGTCAAGTAAAATAACGTAATGTTATTAAATGATAATTAAAATAATTAGATCAAGCAAAAACCCTGCCTGGTTGCTTTTTTACTCACTGTACAGCTTGCTGTGTTTTTGAGCCATTGTTTTTTTTTTTTCAATTTAAAATAGAGTGCCTTAATAGCTGGGATGAACATCGAAAATTGTTCCGCATTTAACACATCTTTCAGAACTGAAAGTTTGTGCTTGTGGGTGAAATTAACACATCTTTCAGAACCGAAAGTTTGTACTTGTGGCTGTTGGCCTTAGTTACTTGGCACATTGTGATCCTAGAATACCGAAGCTCTGCTGTAAAGTGGAAATAGTATAATAGACTAGTGTCCAGTGATCAAGTACAGCAAGCTATTTCAGCAGGCATGTTTATTTTGGCCACATTTTGCTCTCGGAATGCAACTTAAGATGTTAAAGGTTTTTGGCAAATAATTGAGAAAGTGCCAGCATTGATTGAGGACACTGGTTCCGCACACTTGGAATGCTGTTTGGTTAAAAATAGTACATGTATTTGTTTATGTAAGTCTCATCGAGTAGGTTTCTTTGTCATTTAAAATAGACAGCAAATAATACGTAGGCACAACTGTACAAAGAACACAGTGTTATAGTATTCACCTGCCAAGAAGGTTGATTTTGAATTTTGTATCGGACCTCATATCTTAATGAGCCTGACCCATAGTCTTTTGGCTCATCCCACTGTAAAATCAGTTCTGGTTTGATGGTCTGAAAATGTGACAGGTTGAAAGGTGTTGTGGGTTTCACTGTAAAATAAAAATCATATGATGTTAAATCAAGCACTAATTGTATCAGTTGGGCAACTACAATTACTGAATTGTCACACACCTATTTGTTTTTAACATTTCTAAATGCATAAGTATGCGTAACTCAAAAATGAGTTTGTTGAAAAAAATGTTTTGTATTAAAAATTCCAAACGGTTTTGATCTTTAATAAACAAGCTGAAAACTATTGAGAATTTTTTTCCTTACCAGGCCGAGGTGGTGTGTTAAGTAGAACATGTCCAGCTTCACAATTGGATATGTTGACCGTTAATGCAGTAACAGATGTTTCAGATCCAATGGGAATTGACCATTTACAAGAATCCTTTGTCTCACAGACAACCGGTTCATTTGATTCCATATTCAAGTGGGGGACTGTTGTGTATGTTTTAAGGCTCCTAGAAAGGAAGACAAAAGATTATTTCTCAATGTGAAAAGAAATAAAAGTAAGATTAGTATGCAAGGATGGCATCTTCCCTTTTCACAACGCTAAATTTATCTTAAGTTTTGAATGACGCATTTAGCTCTTAACAACTGTCCAAAGAGTGAGACTGCTACGTTTTTCAGCGGTTTATCTAACAATGCGAATGTCAATCATTTCCACACTAACTGCATGTATCACTTTAGCGATTCACCCAGAGTACTATTTTTCTGTAAATCTGTGTTTATAGTTGTTGATTCTGATATTTCTTTAGGTTGTTGTCTAAAAACAAAAAAAGCAAAAAATACTAATCAGATTCATGTTAAATTACCAGTTGGGTGAGCAGTTTCCTTAAGAATGGTAAAATAATTAACACAGTAACACAGTGAAATGTATAGTTATAGCGTGACAACCTCACAGCTCTGAGATCAAGCCTTAAATCCTAAGTGTGTTTCGACCTTCCTGTGCGGAGGTTGTATGTTGCCTGTGTGGATTTTCTACAGGAACTCCGGTTTCCTCTCTCATCCAAAAAAAAAAAAACATGCATGGTGGGCTGGTTGAACACTCTAAATTACCCGTAGGTTTGATGGTGAGTGTTTGTTCGTCTTCATTCATTGGCTGGGATCGGCTCCAGCACCTCTGCCCCCCTTGTGATGATATTTGAACCCTTTTAGCCACCCACAGAAAACGCCCAGGGGTGACTGTTTGTTGATCATTGATCACAGGCATGCGGGAATAAAAAAATACAGACAATTTAGGGAAATATACACTCTGAGAAAAATAACACAAAAGATTAAGCACATTTTATACTCACATCAAGCGCTCTAGATGAATTAAACCGCGTGCAGGGTTCACTACGTCTGACGGAGGTTTGGGGATCCCCAACTCACAAGTTAAGGTTTCCCAGTTTCCATCAATCCTGCACAGCAGGTTTAAACAGGTATCTATCAAGACAATGGCATAATTAAAAAAAATCCGATTAAATTTAAACTTGCAAAGCAGCACCAATAACCTGTTGCTTCCTAGTTTGATGGTGTCCAAAGTATTTCACAATGGGCCGCAGTGGGTGCAGATTTTTGTTACAATTGATCCAGACACAGTCAGTTTAACCATTGGGGTTTCTTCTGAAACCAGCAGCAATCAACTGATTACACTTTTACGACACCACAGTGGTGAAAATGTATCCTATTTTTGTGTGGAATGAAAACCTGCAGCCACTGCTTTGTGGTCTAAACACCTGCAACCTAGTCAAAGGTTTCTGCAAAAGAGGAACACCAAAACGTAGATTTATTGGTGATGTCACCTACACATTAAGACTACATACTATGTTGGCAAATTGGAGGTGTCATGCGCTTTTGCCTACCAGTTGTTCCCCACACAAAATGGCAGTTGAATTGAAGTAACAGCAAATATAGCCAAATCAGGCGACTATTGATGTGTTTTATATGAAATTAGCCCAATCCATAGGCTATCACAGTGCTTCTCAATGATTTTCTGTTGTGCCTCCCGAAAAGAAGAATTTTACGTTGATTCAGGTGTGTTAGAGGAGGGAGATATTGGAAAACAGACTGGATAGGGGCTCTTGAGTATTGGACTTGGCTACCCATACCCTACAACATCAGGTGGCTTTATGAACCAATGTCTCCTTCAAAAATGTCTTGCATGTGAAAAAAAACATTATCTCCATTAGCAAATGGAAATTAAAGGGATACTATTTAGACTTTTATAACACAAATCTTTGTAGAGATGTAAAATCTGCTACAAAAAATTGCAGAATATTGTAAATATATGTGTCACTTGACACTTAAGTAAAAAAAGAAAAAGAAAAAAAAGTATAGGTCAGAAAGTACTTACCAGCTAAGGCCTTATTATGGCTCATTCCTGTTGAAATACTCCTGAAGTAGCAATGGGGGAGCTGGGGGAGCTTTGATTCAGAATGTAGTTGCTCAGATGAGGGTTTGCCATCGGCGTCTTCCGGCGCTGGCACTGAATGTAAGCACAGCTGGTCCTCCCATGGTAAATCAAAAGCACCTGAAAAGAGTCCTGTGTCTTCTTCAATCTTCAGGCACAGAGTTCCTAGTGATAGGGGCACAGTAATGTTAACAGTGGCTCTCCTATACGTCTGCATTTCGACACCGAGTTTAATTTTTTGTAATTGTGGAGTGCATTAAGTGCAATTGTAGTGACTATTGAAATGAGGCAGTATATACATATAAAATGTTATTAGTATCGTATTAGATGAAAGTTACTACTATTCGTGCAGCTATTTGTGAATGTGGTCTTTCTTATTTGCCATGTAGGATACAATTCAACAAATTCACTTTTGTTTATTTCTATTTTTTAAAGGAAAACCAGTCTAAAAAGGCAGAAACTATATATATGGAGACCTTGGTCAATTTTTTGGGAGCGCACATTTTTATTTGATCACAAACCAATAACAAACATACTTGAAGTGAAAATAGTTAAATGGAGAACAACATGCTAAATACAGACTTGAAATAACAGACTTTCAGTTGTCAGAGCAAAAAGAATATATATTTATAAGTCCAATGAAATGCAAAGAAAAAAGTGTGTTTTGCAGTCTGGAAAATATGGTAATTGTATAAAAGAAGTGAAAAGGTTTATAAAAAAAACACTTGTGCATATCAAAGAGAAATATTATTAATGATTGCATTTTCTCACTGTTACATCAAGTAAAATAATGCAACTAGATTTCACTAGATTTGAAGAGTTTGAAGTTTTTCATGGAAAAAAAGACAAGTTCACATTAGAGGAAACAGCACAGACACTTAACACTCACCAGTTGACAGCAAAACGTAGATGAAGACGAACAACATTGCAGATTGACCCCTGTGGGCAGACAAAGATAGAAAATGTGTGGAAGGGCAGGCAAGATGGAAACAAACGTTTGACTGAGCAGGCATTTAGCTGAAATTATATATATATATATATCGCAAAGAAAACATCTTTTGCTGTCGTACATCAGAAAGGGATCATTTGTAAGCAGCCAGTAGTGAAGATTATAGGTCAAAAAACCATTAAAGATAAAATATTACAATGACATTTTAGTTTTAATTAGTCATTAACCAGATATATAGCAACAACGGAATAATTACGTAAATAATTATGCCCTTTTTAAAAAAAAATAACATCATCAATATTTGGAGACTTGCTTTCATAGGTTACTGCGATCATGTAGTACAAACTACAATGTCAGAATAGTCATTCTTACTAAGTAGTTGTCCTCAGTTAAACCATAAGGTCATGTTTTCACACCAAAGAGTTCATTTTCACATGTATTTTTTTAAAAGCATGTGGGCATGTCTTTGCTAGATTCCCACCCACTCTTCATGGTTAGTTGGGAAAACAAAAGGGCATTTGTTTTTATTTAATGTCTGTCAATAAATACATGAATAAAATTTCCCACTTGTGTCCATCACATGCTATTCCTAATAAAAAAGGGCAATTTTAAGGAATTACAATTAGATAAGAATGACTGAATTAAATTTGCTTTATTTTTTGGTTATGAAATTGAATTTGTATTTGTCAACTAATTATTTCCTTGCGTTGACCCCTATGAGAAAGTAACAGTTTTTTTGTCAGCCAGTCACATAGTAATTAATTAAACAGTACGTCACGCCTAATCCCAATAGTACAAGTGAACTGTGATAAGCGCGAGCAAGTTTAGTGAAGTTGTTGATGAGAAATTCCTGTTGTGTGTGTCCCACACGCAGATGCTGCTTTTGAAACAGTAAGTTGCAGAAAGTATAATCAATCACAATAAACTCACTCACATTAATTATAGACACTATTGTCCCTAAGAAGGATTCACCACTACTTGAATCCAGATGTTCCAAACAATCATGAACATTCATTTTGTTAAATGTGGTGTATGGAGTCATGAGAGGAGAATTGCTGATTTTTGCACGTATTCCAAGAGGTGAAATAGAGAGCATGACTGACTCAAAGCTACAGAGATCATTCGGTTATCGCTGCATCACTACATCATGGAGTTTTTCTGGGGATTTTTTTTTCTATACCGCCCATCCTCAAAAGGGTTGTGGAGATTGCTAGAACCAAACCCAGCTGTTTTTGGGCGAAAGACAGACTACACCCTAGACTGGTCACCAGTCAATTGTAGGGCAAAAAGAGAAACAAACGACCATCCGCACTCCCAATCATACTGCCACCTGCGGAAATCGAGCCCACGTCCGCTCGCAACAAAGTCAGGCGAGTGAACACCTACACTTTGAGCCGGCTTGTTTTTTTCATATTTTATTTTTTTATGATTTTTTAAAGTTCATAAATGTGAATGTGAAAATCCACGCTGTAACTTACAAGTGGAAGCAACTACGCTTTTTTTTGCTTTTAAAGTTCATAAAAATGTGAAAACCCACACTGAAACCAGAAGCCACTCTTTCTACTAAGACTCAGCACTGAAGAAAGAAAAAATATTATCATTACTATTGCAGATTTTCATTTTTCCGTGATAATTAAGATATTACTGTATATGGCAACTATTTTAGATGCTCAATGTCAACATTTTGTACATGTGTATATCAAAAGGCTACAAAAGACAAGCAAATTAAAAATGCTCTTCCAATGCAAATATTTGCTTTGCTTTTATATCAAGCCATCATAAATGGCTAATGCATGGTGGTATATATGTATTGAGATCAGTCAATATTCCGCATCATTTCTGCCTTTTACAGTTGGACCATCACAGATAATTTGCGGTAAAACCTGTGTTGGATTGGTCACCAGTCAATCGATTAATACCATTAAATAGTCATTGAATTGAAATGGAACTATTGCTACCTGCTACTAAGTCAACTGCAAAACCCTATTGCATGCGGTGGGCAATCAATCCTGTCTTCAAGGGCTGATGTGGGTGCAAGTTTTAGTTCCAACTGATCCAACATGGACAGATTAAACCAATTAGATTTCTGCTAAAACAAGAAGCACCTGACTGCAATCCACTGATTGTATACCTAACATATCAGATTGCGAGAAAGGTTTCTTCTTATGGGTTGGAACAAAAACCTGCACCCAGTGTGGCCCTTTATGGAATTATTTGCCCACCCCTGCCCTATTGGAACTATCTTTTTTAAATGCATTTATTATTTTTAACCAGTCTTGTTCAGCTGTTTTGACACGCAGAATGCCAGACCTAAATACATTCTAATGTGGTCAGTTTTACACTGCCAGGGGGAGTTTGGAATACTCCTTTTATGGTTGTTTATGGTCTTTGTTCAAAACCGCACAGAAAATAATTTAGGGGAACGAGCAGGAGGCATAAGCATTGAGAGCAAGGCTATATTACAACATAGTTCCAATATCCCTGACCCAGCTTTCTTTGGGCAACTACACCCGCAGACTAGACCCTAGACCAGTATTTCTCAATCTTTTTTAAGCTGCAACACCATCTTAACATTTTATAATTTAGAACCATGTTGCTTACATTAACAAAAATCATTCTCATCAAAGTTTTATCAGCAGGCATCACATAAAAATCCAAAATGATTCCAAAATCAAATTTTTCACACTGACCTATAGTCACCAAAAGTTGATGTCTGCAGACATTGAACAACGGTTCGAGTGATGCAAAAATAAGTCCTGACATGTTTTTAATCATAGTTTTTTTTTTATGACTTTTATCCAAATATGACTTAGATCTCCTAATATTAAGCAAAAAAAATGTGGTACACACACAGAACTTACGTCGCCAAAAGATGATGCCCTCGAACCCAAACACCTTCTGGTTCATGTTAGAGGACAAATAAGCAACAAAATGACTGTTTCACCATTTGAATCTTTTAATAGTATAATCTATAATTTAACATTCCTAATTTTCTTTTATTTTAACCTTGTAATAGATGAATTTTA
The DNA here is from genome assembly GCF_051989575.1 of Stigmatopora nigra. Classification (NCBI taxonomy): domain Eukaryota; kingdom Metazoa; phylum Chordata; class Actinopteri; order Syngnathiformes; family Syngnathidae; genus Stigmatopora; species Stigmatopora nigra. The sequence continues at coordinate 12,229,074 of NC_135512.1, forward strand.
ATTGTATTATATTCATATTTCTCTCTGACTTCTACATTGCATCACACCTGAGTCAAACAACCATCCGCATCTCCAGTCATATTGCCACCAGTGAGAATTGAGCCTCTACACCACGAGGCAGACCTGTATCCATATTAACCTACTATCAAAATGATTAAGTTTGCAACAAATACCTCATGAGCATTCATGATTAAATGCTTATTCTCTCTGTAGTGCATTCTTAGCACCACTTGAGAGCTCTCTTGTACGATACCCCTCAATTTTAACTTCATTCAATACTAATGATATATGTTTCATTGCTTTGATGACATTAAATAATTACAAAAAATAATCTGACAACCAAATGGAACGTGCATAACGCCCCACTTTAACATCTGTGAACTGTTTTACATGCTATATTATCTCCCGGGTTACAATCCACTTCTTAAATCTAATTTTATACTCCTAATTTCTTCAGAAGAAATGCTACCACACTTCTTCTCTCTTTCCCAATTGGGTTTTCGGCTGCAAATGAAAAATGCCTTACCTAGAAATTTCTTTTCACGTGACTTTTTGGTGTTTGACAACTTCTCGCTACATAGCGGACATTCAGGCAATCCTTCTGCATTGGCAATGACTGCATATGATTTGGATCAAGACATGTTGAATTCTCTGTTTCACTCAGTTATTTTTCTATTTTCCCCTTGAGATGCATGGCCCATTAAACAGTCACCGAATAGTTTACAACAGCGACCACCCTGCTGATAGAAACGTGTCGCAGGCTATGACAGAAATGTTGAAATGTAATATTTATTCTACACATTCTTACACCATTGAAAAACATTAAGAATATTTGTGTCATGTTTGGTCTCCTGCAGAAAACATTCATTTATGTTCCATACCACCGACTCTCAAAAGGGTTGCTGGAGTCTAACCCAAGCGTCTTCGGGCAAAAAGTAGACTACACCCTAGACGCCAGTCAATCGTAGTGTGTCAAAGTGGCGGCCCGGGGGCCACATCTTGCCCGCCGCATCATTTTGTGTGGCCCGGGAGTGCCGACTTTCTGTTTTAGGATCAAATTAAAATGAAGAGTATAGATGTATATTAAATTTCCAGATTTTTCCCCTTTTAAATCAATAATTGTAATTTTTTAATCATTTTTTTCTGTGTTTTTACTTCAAAAATAATTTTGTAAAATCTAAACATATATTAAAAAGCTAAAATAAACATTCTTTTAGATCTATAAAAATGTAATATTCACGGCTTTTATATAAATATTTGATCTAAAATGGTCTGGCCCACATGAAATCAAGTTGACGTTAACGCGGCCCGCGAACCAACCCGAGTCTGACACCCTTGACTTACGCACTCACAATCATACCGGCACCAGCAGGAATTGAGCACCCGCACCTGCCCGCAACAAAGTCAGGCGAGTGAACTTCTAAACCGGCTTACAGAAACCATGTCAACACAGAAAAAAAAGCCACTATGATTGATGACCCCCAAGCTAACTATAGGATTGGAGGTGGAAGGACAGAAAAGACTACAGTATGCCAGGGCAGGGTGAATAAGCAAAGGGTGGACATTGATTCTCCCATTGGTTATTTCTTAGTTTGTCTTTTCTTCCGGTTTACTTGTTGTTTTTGTTTTGGTTAGTTATTAAGCAATTGTTAACAATCCAAAACACTTTCAGCGTCACAAATTTCCAGAACTGTTGTCTTACAGCATAAAAATAGGTTTGGAATGTTTTTAACGAATGTTCTATTATATTTTAAACGTGTTTGGGGAGAATTTTCCTGAGAAACTACTATAATCATATTAAGCAGAGCGAGTCATTGATGCCTAGTGTATTTTCCACATTTAAAGGAAGCTCTTAGTTCCTGAGGGCTCATTGCCAGATATCCACCTTAACTCGCCCCCTTGCTGATCTGTAGCGAACAGTGGTAATCTCCTGATTGGTGAACACACACCAGTGAATTGTTTATTTAAGCGCACAATTAAACGAGTGTGGCCCGGGGACTTGAGTGGTTAATGCGTCGGCCTCATAGATCTGTTGTCCTGGGTTCGAATCCCGGTCGGTCCACCTATGAAGAGTTTGCATGATCTCCCCGAACCTGCGTGGGTTTTTTTCTGGGTACTCCGGTTTCCTCCCACATTCCAAAAACATCCATGGTATGCTGATTGGACACTCTAAATTGCTCCCAAGGTACGAGTGCTTGGTTGAATAGTTGTCCGTCTCCTCGTGCCCTGTGATTGGCTGGCCACCAATTCAGGGTGTCCCTCATCTCTGGCCCTAAGTCAGCTGGGATAGGCTCCAGCAACCCCCGCGACTATAGTGAGGATAAAGCGGTTCAGAAAATTAGATGACATGAGCTGATAATTATATGAGTAATTAAAAAAAGTATTAACTGCGTGGGCAGGGTGGTAACAAGCCAAGAACGTGAAAAAAAGTTTGGATGTTTAGAGACGATAGAATCTCGACTGTATCTTTTGTAACCTTAAATACTACACACCACTAAATTTGAATGCAATACAAATATTTTGAAAAAACGAAAAAATAAAACATTTAGACATCGCGATAAACACAACGCAGCATTAAATAGAAATAATGACGAAAAGAAACAAATATCATAACAATTTGTTCTTACATCTCCCGTCGGATCCCCTTGGTGTTTTTCAGGCAAATTTTAAATCCTCACTAAAATTAGGAAAATTCTCTGGAGTTCAGGTTGATAGTGTATAATTCGCCACAACCTCATCACTCACGCCTTCTTCTCGACTACACACAGACCGATTTAAGGCAGCCCAACTAAAGGATTGCGGAGTCGTGATGTCAAAAGTTGGGCGGAGCCAACAACGATACGTTCAAGTAACCTCGGAATTTCTCTATGAGTCAGCCACATCGTAATGTGATCAGGTGGAAATGCCGTAAATATAAAACTAGATGCCTAATTCGTGAAAGGACAAGCGTATTATTAATACACTTTTCTATAAAACACACATTTCAAAAACCTGTAAGGAAATCATTACGATAATAATATTTGACTTAAAAAGAAAAATCACTTACTCCATCCACTTCAGTAAATTCGGGCAATGCAAAATGGCTACCAGTCCTATATGCCGCCTACTCCGTATTTGGACATCTAGGTCAATATACTTGTAAATATGTTTTTGGGATGCAGTGTACATATATTTTACTTGGGTCTTTTACATTGTCCGTCTTCTGTACTGCTTATCCCCACCAAGGTATAAATTACATAAATATCATCTTCAATATATTTTATCAGAAAACACCCTGTAGCAGAGTAGAGGTGAATAAATAATACTTACTGTAGGAAGAAAAAAGTAAAGTGTACTGCAGTTGAAAAAAAAACCAAGTATTTTCCATCACGCGATGAAATTGTTAAAAGTGGAAAGAAGAAATTTGGCAACTCCTGAGCGCAAAGAAATTAGACAAGAAATTCCTTTCAGAGTTGATGTAAGCCTGTAATATTTCTTGGAGAATAATTAATATTTCTGTTCGACAAGGAAACTTAAGAACTGTTTGATTATGAAACTCCAGACTAAGGGTGGCCAAGTCCATCCGCCCCCATCCCGTCTGTTTCCCACAGCTCCCTCCTCTACCACACTGAATCAAATGATCAACTAATCAGCAAGGGGTTCGCGGAGGGTGCTTGAGCCACCATGAATCAGTGGCCACGTGACTTTGCCAATAAGACATGACTCATGCTACAAATTCAGTACCTGTCACTAATATTTCATTTATTCATTATCCGTACCGCTTATCTTTATAAGGGTTTGCGGGGGGTGCTGAAGCCACCATGAATTAGTGGCCATGTCACTTTGCCAAAAAGACATGACTCATGCTACAAATTCAGTACCTGTCACTAATCTTTCATTTATTCATTATCCGTACCGCTTATCTTTAAAATAGTTCGCAGGGGGTGCTGGAGCCACCATGAAGTAGTGGCAACATGACTTTTCAAAAAGGACATGACTCATGCTACAAATTTAGTACCTGTCACTAATGTTAGCTTGGTTCTACTATGTAGTATTACTATTGATAAGTTACTATATTTCTTTGAAACAATTTCACATTACTGAGATGACAGAGTTTGATTGTAACAGCACTGGTATGGTCTACACTAGGGGTGGGGAAACCGGCCCTCGAAGGCTGCTGTTGGTGCAGGTTTTTGTTGCAAACGATCCAGCAAAGGCACTTTAACCAATGAGATTTCTGCAGAAAACAAGAAGCACCTGACTGCAATCCACTGATTGCACTTGTATGACATCAAATTAGTGAAAAGGTATCCTCTTGATGGGTTGGAATGAAAACCTGCATGCACTGTGGCCCTATGTGGAATAGTTTGCCCACCCTGGTCAACACTGAACAAAACCATCTGGCAGTTTTCAGCATGAAATTTAATTTACAAAGACGCTACATTCAGACACTGATTCTATTGTACAAACTGCAGTCTTTTACAGACTTTTTTTTATTTCTGGTCTTTTCTGGTTATTAAAAAAATGTTTTGAGCATGATTTTGTTCAGTATATACTTGGGTTTACACTACGGGAAAAAAGCTGCTGTGTATCAAGACTGAATTTCCTACAATATGCCATTCATCTTAAGCTTTTTTTTTTGCTACCAAACAAGGCATGCCTGCCTCAACACTGATGGAAATATGCGACTAGCACGATTCCCAACTTAAGACAAAAGGAAATCCCTAAAAGTCACGCGAAACAATGAGAGAATGTCAAGTTTGGCTATAAATAGATTCATCTGGAGGATTATCAAATATTTAAATAAAATATAGTGATTTTAATTCAATCAAGGTTGCCCCTGCTCCCAAAATTCGTCAAAGCAAGCAACAACAAAAAAATTTCCATCTACGTTTTCAATAAGCCACAGTGAAGTGAACTTTGTTTTCCAAAAGTCTGCTCAATGATACGGTGTCTGAAAGAAAGGAATGTCTGTAACTCAAAATATTTTTCCGATATATTCTTCACGGTTCTGATTTTTTAAAATTATTATTTATTCTAATCATAGCAATTCATTGTCATTTTTTCCTCAACCACTGCAGAAGGAAAAGATTCAAGTCATTAAATCCAAGCAATAAAACATACAGTAATTCCTAGACTCAGTTACAGATCTGTATTGGACTACTGAAAAATATTCTCAATTGTGCACCCTACAAGCACTGCACTTCTACTTTTCATGATGGATCAAGGTCACAAAAAGGGACTTTTAACAATCACATCAAATGTAATGAAGTAGAAAGGATGTGTCACGCTGCTTTACCTGTGTTACGGCAAAGAATTTCATTCATACCAACTGATTTCTTTGAGCTACATTATTATGGGAGTGCATTCATTTCACAGTCTAAGGACGGCATGAGATTATAGCTCTCATTTTTGCAGAAATAAAACATTTGGATTGTCCTGCTGCTAATATCTAAATTTAGTTTAAAAAGAAGCTACATCGGTATAGTATCAAAATTTAAAGTCGTTCAACATATCTTGAAGTGTGGCGTTCACGGACCATAGAGCAATAAGAAAATACCGTGGGAGGGGAAACACCCTTTGGCAAGGAGGTGACATCATCCACTCAAATGATATCATCCAGAACAATCTAAGTATGACGTCATCCTTGAGCTATGCAACACTTGTGGGAAAATGACTTTGCAGTTTAAATACTAAAAGCCAAAGAAATACATTAAAATCAAATCAAAATGTTTAAATAAATTTAAAATAAACGAAAGATTGCATGAGAGGTTAGTTTCGATAAACTTTGCTTTTCTTTCTCGGAGATGTCGATGCAAAATTCTATTAAAAGTATTAAAACTTAAGAATTAATGAATGATCTGAGTATTATGCCGTTATTATTTAGCTGGAGCTGATTGGTATGTGTCAAACACTTCACGCTATTTGAATGTATTCATGTTAACTTTATTGTGTCAATATTGGATTATTTTTATGAATTGTGGCATGGAACCATGTCTTTTTTTAAGAGCTACAAATGATGGTTTGGTTGAGTCAAACTCAAAATATGTCCAAGTAATGTGATACTCTTTCCAACAAGGAGCCTCGAACTTATGTACTCTATGCTTAACACTACATGGTCAAACATCATATTTGACAGATTCATTTTTAACAATGCTATTTTTATTTCCCTAATGTGTTGTGAGAATATCATGCAAGTTCAGGACAAATTATTTTAAATGTATTTTTTTTATTGCAAGGCACTATTAAAGATTTGATGTCAAGTATTGAAGGGTTAAAAAAATAACAGATGGAAACCAATTGTGATTAATTTATGAGCTCCAAAGAAAACTTAGTGGGGTGTGGGACCACCATAGGGATACCAAAGGGATGACATCATGCTTCCACACTTGGTGGGATGATGTCATGCTTCCAGACTTGTTGTGATGATGTCATGCTTCCACACTTGTTGTGATGATGTCATTAAATGGTCTGATATGATCACCCTATGGTACCATGCACTTTTAAATGAGAATAGAGTCACTGCCAATTGATGACATTTGCAATATAAGATTATGTGAGAATTGTATGCATTAAATGATCATTCTTCAATACAAGCAATCTATTATAGTAGTAAATAGTGACATTGTAAGAATTATTTCTGTATATTTTATCCATCTAAGTCAAAAGATGAATGATCTGCTGCAGGTACTTAAGAAACTCTTGTAATACAAAGTATAAAAAGTTTCAAAAGAGAAAAGAAAGTTGTTGCAACATGTTTTGGCAACACATCGAGTTGTGCCAAATATTCATCGAAATCATCTTACCATGTCTTCTGCTATCAACTATGCTATGATCATTGGCAGCGAATCAAGCACAAGAACAGACAAGAAATCACCTCATACATCTTTCAAATTGGTTGGGAAGCTGGTAACTGCCATTGACGGTGATAAATGTCCAATCAGGTTTGACTGTCTCAATACTGATTGTTTGGATGTGGTGATTTCTTGTCTGTTCTTGTGTGTTACACCTCGTTGGTTTGCTGCCATGTATCATAGCATGGTTGAGAGCAGAAAACATGGTAAGATGATTTCGATGAATATTTGGCACAACTCAATGTGCTGCAAGAACATGTTGCAACGACTTTCTTCTCTCTTTTGAAACTTTTTATACTTTGTCTTACAACCCGGGAGCAATTGTTGTAAATTGATTGGATTTTGGTGGAGATGATGGTTTATTTCAATGTTTATTTTACATGCATTTGGTAACTGAAATAATTAATCATATTTAAAAGATGTACCGTATTTTCATGACTATAAGGCGCACTGCATTATAAGGCACACCCTCAATGAATGACATTTTTCCCATATATAAGGTGCACTGGATTATAAGGCACCCTGTCTATTTTGGAGAAAAATATAAGACTTAAGTGCGCCTTATAGTCGTGAAAATACAGTACGTTTGATTTTTAGGATATTTTTTTTATTCCACTAGGCCACTATTGGTTGAAGTACTATTGTTTATTCAATATTTTTTTTTTGCATTTATCAGTGTCAGTACAGATTTTGTTGTTTTCCAGCCTTATTCTATTTCAAACTTGACTGTAGAAGCTAAATACCATATATTCCATATATAAGGCGCACCACATTATAAGGCACATCCTCAATGAATGGTACATTTTTTTCCATATATAAGGCGCACTGGATTATAAGGCACCCTGTCTATTTTGGAGAAAATTTAAGACTTTGAAGTGCGCCTTATAGTCGTGAAAATACGGTAAATAAAAATAACATTAATAAAACATGGATTTGGAATTAGGAGAATGGATACCAGCAAATAGTAAGTATATACAGAACGACCATTCATAAGTAGAGCTACAAATATTTTTAGCACACGCACACGGGATGCTCATACAACTTAAACTATTAGTTACGTGTGAAAAAATGTTCATTCCAAGGACTAAGAGACACCTTGCCCTTAAATGGATAAACATTTCATATATGATACATACATTTAGAGCAATGTGATATTTTCTTCCTTGATAAAACCTGATGCATCATACAAATATGATACAACTATATGTACTATTTGAATTTTTTTTACCATAAAGTCTGAGACTTGTTTTTCATCCATTCATCTTCCATACAGCCCTTCCTCGAAAGGCTTGTGGTGGTTGGTGGGGCCTAACCAGGCTGTCTACGGACAAAAGGTAGACTACACCCTAGACTGGTCGCCAGTCAGTTGTAGGGCACACAGAGAGACAAACAACCATCCACACTCCCAATCCTACTGCCACCAGCAGGAATCAAGACAATGCCTGACTGCACCGAAATTAGGTAAGTGAACCTCTTCACCTTGAGGCGGCTAGTACTAGAGTTCAAATAATTTTAATTTGTCGTTAAGGACAGTATTTTCTTCTAAATATGTTACCCTGACCACAAAGTGACATCAGCATTGACCAGAAAGCTCAGTTTTTAAAAAATGTATTTTGTTTTTTTTAATCATATGTTGTTCTGATATGATAGACACTTTAAGAGACATGAACTGTTTTTTTCATTATTTTTTTTACCATTCAAATTGAATCATTCATATTCCAAGCTGATTATTCCCACATGGTTGTAGGGTGCTGGAGCCTATCCCAGCTAACTCTGAATAGCAGGCAGGGTACACCCTGAATAAGTATGTGTTGGTCACGCTCCAGACATTTGAGCACATGTATTTATACTGGAACATAGATGAGTGACAGGCAATAAGAAAGTAAAATTATTACCACATTCAGATCACAGACTGACACTCGGTATCTGAGGGCTTGGAGAAGGGCAAAAATCTGCATGATTATGATGGAGCTTCATTTTACATTCTTCTCCATTCATCATACTATAATTCACTGGAATCTATCTGGCAGACTTTATCCGGAGACCGTAAATCGCACGGTTGTTACACTTGTTGGGAGACTGCATCTTGGAAGAATGAAGTAGTCATATTTCATAATTTGGTCAATAAATGGCATCAAAATTACTAAACATAAGATAAAACAGAGACAAATACTTGTCTTGGTCTCAAAGAACCCAAGTATGTTACATTCTCATTGCCAGAGAAACCAACATCTCCGCATTGATTGAAAAAGGAATCTTATTTCAGATAAGTCATTTGTCATTCATTTTTCATACTGTCTGGGTTTATACTGACAAGGTTCACAGGGAAATTTGTCAAATAGAAAATATATTTGCAATTAACAGGGACTTTAAATGTATTTGTGACAGGGTAAAGTCAGTTAAGTTATAAATGATTAAGTTACAACATATTCATAATAATTAATTGACAAAGTTCAGCTGCATTGGTTACCTGGGGTACTCTTGATTTTCCATTCACCCATCGACTCTTTCACTCTGCTACTCAGAAAGGCCCATCTTATTAGCCACTTTACTCTCCCATCCATATATTTGTTCCAAATCAGTGATCAATCCCCCTATCTAAGCCTTGCCTGGTCCTTCACTTGTTACCTGATTCTCATTTCACTTTTATGCAATATCCTCGGAATAATTATAGCTCATGTTGACTTAGCCTGCCTCTATACTCATTGCCTTGTTTGTTACAATGTGCAATCATTTATATTTCACAATCACTTTAAAGTTTAAATACATAAGTAGTTGAGTTTAAATAAACTATAGAAAAGAATGTCAAAGATTTTGACACTTTTTTGCTAAACTTGTAAGACATTTTAATTTCAAAAACCATTATCCGTAAACCTTAAATCACCTTTATATATATATAGATGTTTTTTGATTGATTTTGATTTGATCATGCTTAACCAAACGAACTATCAACTCAGAGTGATTAAATCCTATGCTCTTCTTCCTTATCCAATTTTAACACTTTGTATCTTGTTGAATCTTTGTCTATCTAGTTTATAATTTATACAAGTCCTCCTTATAATATATTTTCACTGATGCTTTTGCCCGTTGAGCACTTTTATTCTTCTTACTGCATGTTTTCTTGTTTTTTTTTACAAAGTCATCATAGTGTAATGCTGACAATGTTGCTGTATGATGTCTTTTCCATGGCACGGCTGAATTATGCCTCTCAAAAACTTTGCTAGGTGAAATTCAACCTGAGGTTACATTGGTCATTCGATCTGGCTAGTAGCTCTTATGATCGATAAAACAGACCTTTTGAAAAAATGAGCAGAGTACTATGTTGACATCAGCCATTGTGTCAAGTAGTGGGAGACTATGCAAAACAATGATGAAATATATCTCTTCTGTCAATTCTCGACCCAAATAGTTGTTGTTGTTGTTCTTGTGGACACTAATTATAAAGTATTACGCCCATTCATGAAACAAACAGCTTGAACCTTCGTAGCTACTTAGAATATCTATCCATTCTCAGAGCTTTATTATTAATTTTTTGGTATTACAGCTGAGTTATTAATTGTGACTAGTTTAGAGACTTTTGACTTAACTTTTCAGATTAATAGTAATTTAAAAAATACATTTTCTAATCTAAAAACTACAAGAAACTAGACTTTTAAAAAAAAAGTATTTTCGTTGACCATGTCTCCTCTCTCCCATCTCCTGTATTTCTTTGGATTTACTGTAGGAAACTCCACTATGATACTATATAAACAAATGTTATTAGACAACATTTTCCACATTTTACAGGAAAAAACCTGAGACATTTCTCAAATGGAGTGCTTCATATGTGCCAGCACCTGCTAGAAATTAATTCTCCAGGAAAATGGTGTCTGCCAAAGAGATGGAAAAACCAGAGTGAGTCAATGTAGCCTGTGGACCAACTATGTAGCATTAAACCACAAACAGAAAGATATTGCCCAGTGCACTCAAGTCACGACAAATGAACATTTCCCCCTTATTTGCAAAATTCTAGTCGCACAACCCAAAGTCCATAAATTTGTCAGAGAGGATGTTAATAATGTTACCATTATTCTGTATGGCAAACCAGCCTTTGGAAAGCTGCACAGACAGTGTGATATAGGGGTGAATCAGTGCACCAGTATTAAGTCCTGATCACAAGGGTACATGGATATTTAATAGGACATAATGACTCCCATTACTGTGACTGTGTGGTACAAACAAGGACCCCAGCAGAGAGATGTTTTGTAGGTTTTACCAATGCACATTATGGACAGTTGTGTGTGGCAAACATCCAGTTATTAGAAAAGCTTTCTTCCTGAAACCCCTGCTTGGCAAAATAAGGGCGTACTATTGATCATCTTGTGTTTTTCCATCAGCTTCGGCAACAGATTTTAGGCCCAGATGCGGTGTCACTGTACCATAAGCCTGGCTAACACACCAGCGCAAACACATGAACACAATTTGCTGTGACGATACTGTCAGTTAGATTTAATCAAAGCATGGTGGATTAACTCCTAATTCCTACAATGTCTCATACTTCATTTTCCTATAACTTCCCTGAATGTAGAAAAAATAAGGGTGTGTCTCCTCCTGTTTTTCCGGGAGAAAATAAAAGGGCAAAAGGCTGAAAGAGACATATTTAAATAACAGCCAATCTATTCACTTGAAGTCCAATTGCAAACATATGCCTATTGTATGAACCAGACAAAAAAGTATAAAGTGCATTAAAAGTAACAATTATAGCAGTTTAATGTTTATCTAATCTCATCTCATTTTCTGAACCGCTTTATCCTCACTAGGATTTTAACTTGGAAATACAATATCTTTATTTAGACCAGAGAAATTGCAGTGTTCATATTTATTTTCATGAGATAATTTTATTTCTATTGATTGTTGAGACTTCATATGGTTTTACTATTTTACAGCTGTTCATTAGGAATATTTGTGAGAAATGAGAAAAGTACATGAACATAGTCATCTCCATTCACATAATGATTAATGAAAAGACACAAAGTGCTTTAACGTCCACTGATGAAACATCAGGGGCAAACGGGCACTCAGTTGCTCAGGGATACTTAGGCTACGTTAAAGGTGGAACCTAGGCAACAACCTATGCCACAATGTTTTTTTCTTGGACTTGCATTCAAGTTAGCAAACATCCTTTCCCCCCTCCTATACAACAGAAAGTGTACTGTAGTGATAGTAACAGATACACTAAATAAATGAGCAACAGTCATTTACATATTTGTAAATAAAGTTTAAAAATGAATTGCTTGATTTTTATGTTTAATTTAGTACTGTAATGGTGATACTATATATATATATATATATATATATATATATATATATATATATATATATATATATATATATATATATATATATATATATATATATATATATATATATATATATATATATATATATATATATATATATATATATATATATATATATATATATATATATATATATATATATATATATATATATATATATATATATATATATAAATATAAATATATATATATATATAATTAAACATAAAAATCGAGCAATGCACTTTCAAACTTTATTTACAAATATGTGCATGACTAATTGACTATATACATATGTAAATACCTGTTGCTTATTTACTTATGGAATGATGCATAGGCCATGTAAATACCCGATCAATATTAATTCAGATGTTCACTCGAAGTACATTGTCTTGTTTTAATCCTCTTGTTTTAGTTCTATGAAGTCACGAGGGTGTAACTTGTTTGAATTTCCTAAACCTTCTTCTTGTCCTCCCTGCTAATCCAAGTCTCTGCTTGTTCAGTTTTTATTCAGCAATTTTCCATGCTTACTTGTGCATGAAGAGTAGAAGTACTATGTGGGCAATATTGTCTTTGAGTCATACCTTGGTCATCATTTATTAAATGACAGTAATACTGTTGTGGCAGTTGGAAAATTGCATCACAGTTATGTTTAAAAACAAACCAACTAACTTTCAAATGCAAGCACGTTGAAGCCGATTTTAAATACAACATTTACAACATTCCAATATTATACAAGATTAAAATCACTTATCATAGCATATAAAATATCTGTGGATGTCCATAGTCACTGTACTTAAGCGGCAGTACATCCCCCCTTCTTTGTTTTTTTTGCTCACCTGCAGCTTCAAATTTCCTTCATTAGTCCATCTTGACATTTGAATTTACCGACAAAGGTCTAACATCCACAACCTGTGTTTGTGTGCGCCTGCGTGTGTGTGCATGTGTGTTCACTTTTTGTATTTCCTGTATGTTTTTTAATAACCTCGATCTTTCTGATGAGTGGAAAAAGAACACATCTTTTCCTTCATTTGTCCGGCAATTCATCTCTCCTGACATAATTAATGTAATCAAACTTAAGGACATGTTTATCTTTAACCTTAAAGGTCTTTTGCAGCCAGAGGCACGGTATAGAAGCCCCTCGTTTCCATGGATATGTCTGGGGATGTGTTGTACAACACCACATTGACCCAAATGGTCCAATGCATTATTGCTCAAGGGTTAGCTCTGACACCGTAGTTTGAAAAACTGGTGCCTTAAAAAACAGCCTTTAAATCCTTTCAAACATTTGTATTAAAATTGTACCCGTTCTAAAACCTCACTTCTGCAGAGTGTCACCATTTGCCCAACTAAAGCAAATTTTACTTGAGTACTCTCCACTTTTATGAACAAATTAGAAAATCTCATTCCTAGTAAATTTACTTGAGCTCCATGTCAGTTATTGGAGTGGTTTTACTGTCCCAGAAAATTAGCTACTGCTCATGGAATCTTTCTGTTACTTGGATGGGGCGACACAAACTTCCAAATTATGGATGGATCATGGAAGTATGTAATGCTCTATGACAATCCAGCTAAATTGTGATTGGTCCTCTCACAGACACATTTGGAGAAATATCTAGATCAAAAATCTCTATGTACTTTGTTGTGTCAATTCAGACTTGTTGGACTTGTTCCACATCCGAATCTATTAATTCAAGAACTATAAAAAAAGTCAACGTCAATAGTACTTTATAAGTGTAGTAACTGTAATGATCAAACAAAAGAAAATGATCAAACATTAAAGAAGTGATAAAGCAGAAGTTACCACAAACATTGTGTACACTTTTTTTCAACATTGTGAAATGAACAATAATTCAGACCATGAAATTCATTGGCCTTAACACAAGCACAATTTGACAATATGACAAAAAGATTATTGGGATTAAAATGTGAATAAAGCCAAACATAAGATTCAAATCAAGAAGGGGTGTGGGCGAAATACAGAAGAAGAAAAAAAAACGAACAAAGTTAGATTACATTATTTGTTTTCCCATAACAAAGGCTGAAAACTTTAACCTGACTGTTGATTAAAAGTAAGGTTAGACATAGCCTAGTGTCATATTTTGTATCAACACACATTAATTTAAAAAATGACTCACATCTTGCCTTGAGACCTCTCCAGAATCACTGCTAGACATACAAAGTTGGTCCCCTGATAAAAGTCTTGACCTGGCGGAACAGTCAACAGCATTATGAGTCCAATGGACTGGAAACTCTATGCAGAGCGTGTCTCTGGGTATACTGAGCTATTTCTGATCCATGGTGTTATAATAAACACACACATGGCGGATGGACCGAGATGTGCATGAGTGTGTTTGCTCTAGCTGTCGCGTGGAGTGTAGTTGGAACAGAGCGCACGGCTATTTATGTATGGATGTATGTAAACAAAGTGGGTATTATAACAGCTGTGGGGCTCAAAGAACTTCACTGACAGGCAGCAGCTTATCACAAATCTCACCTTTTGAGTTAACCACCTGTTTCAATTATAAAATAAAGGGGGGTTTCCTGAGTTGCTGAGTGTAAAAGCGGTCCATTAAGTGCGATGAATGAAATCTGAGCTACCCTCTGACGCGCAATCAAAGGAGGTGCCTTTGACCTGGAAAGCTTTAACATTTAACAGTACTCTGCCAACCTTCCTGAAGCCAAGCAGGGCCTAACCCAGCTTTAATCTTACAAAACATGCTTTTGGTGTTTACCATTTTTAAATAAAGAAAAATGTCCTCCCTGAATAATCATTTAAAGATAATGATAAATACATGAACACATTTTATTTCTTTCATTCCCCCAAACAATGAGTCAATAAGGAATCAGACTGATATACAGAACAAAATATATGTTCAGATTTTTAGAAATTTCCATTTCTAAAAACAGTAACTAAGCAATACATTATATGCACATTGACTAGACTTTTTTGGCATATTTTCATGCATGTCACACTTTTAGGCAGAAGAAAATAATCACTGTTTTGCATTTGAATTCTACTTTATGTATTGTATCACCTACCAAGATAAGATAGTTAATGTTCAAAAAGAAACTATCTCGTTTTTTTGGCTGCAGCATGATCAAAAAAGTTGGGATACAGTCAGTTACATCATTTGTTCTTTTAACGTTCATTTATATTTATAACGTTTATTTATATTTAAGAACTGAGGGCAATAATTGTTAAAGTGTTGTGGGTGCAATTCTTTCAGATTTTTGGTTGGTGTATGTCAGGGGTCGGGAACTTTTTTGACGAAGAGAGCCATAAACAATTCATATTTTCAAACATTATTCCTTGAGAGCCATACTCAGAATTTAAAAGTAAAAATACATGAAAATGTGAGTATTTATTATTCATTTCACCACTTTGAAAGTAAAAAAAAGTCTGAATTCTTTTGAGAACATTATTTCACTGTTGCTAATCAATGAGTATCAATGAGAGGATGCACACAGAAGAGTCACACAGAAGAGTCTAATGAAGGAAAAATATAATTTAAAAAGGTGCTAGAGATAGTTTCGGTGCCACAGTCACGCTTCCATTGGTGCATCCAGGACTTAGCTATCACCAGCGGTTCCCATATTTTACCACACAGGTTTGAGGGGAGCCATATACACCCATCAAAAGAGCCACATATGGCTCCCGAGCCATGGGTTCCCTACCCCTGGTGTATATAGTTTCAGGTGTTCAACAGTCCGGGTTCATTATTGTCATATTTTACTCTTTTTTAATGTACCACACGTTTTCAATGGGAAAATGGGCTTGACTGCAAGCAGGCCAGTCTACTACCCACATTATTTTAGTACGAAGCCATGTTGTCGTATTAGGTGCAAAATGCGGTTTGGCATGGTCTTGCTGAAATAAGCAGGGGTGTCCTAGAAAAACCTGTTGTTTGGTTAGCAACATATGCTTCTTCGAAACCTGTATGTGCCCTATAACAATAATAATGATGCCTACACAGATGTGTGTTACGCATATTATTGGTATTATAACAGCCCCTTAACATCACAGATGCTGGCTTTTGAACATTGCATCAATAACAACGTAAACGTGACGTAAAGTCTGAACAGTTGTTTTGATCTTCTGCCCAGAGGACACGACGATGGTTTACAAAATAATTTGAAATGTAGACAAAATATAGAACACTTTTCCAGTTTTTCAGCCCATTTTAGGTAAGATTGGGAAGCTTTTTTTCATACCAGCTAATGGCACCCACCTGTTTCTAATAAGTTTTTCACCTTTGGAATGTTGCAAACAGGTGTTTGATGAGCACTAATTTTCTTCACTCATTTTTGTTTAAAAAAAAAAAACTGAGGTTGAAAAGTAAATATATTGCGTATTTGATTAACTTTTGGATAAAGTTGTTCTGCAGAACATCGTATTCTGTTTTTAATGGTTGAAAATTATTTTTAAATCATTAGAGGGTACTGCATTAGTTTATATTAACTTTTTCATAATATTCCAATTTTAAGCGACAAACTAAATTTTTTTTATTATCTACCATAATCATAATTTAAATTAATAGAAGCAAAGGCTTGAAATATTTCAATGTCTATAATGATTCAAAATATGACTTGAATTTTTTCAAATGACTTTGAAAATAAGCCACAAACAAACTTTCACTGAAAAAAAACCTAAATCAATTCATACCAATAAAAATATGCAGTGTTGATTTATGCACAGAGAGTTATGTATGTAGCATGTATATTAATTGCATATGGTAAAAATAAATATAAAAAAAAGATGTGCCTTTAATTTTAGATGTACTGCTGTTGATTTTCCCCTTTGAAATGCCAATAATAAAGCACAGAGAATAGATCAATTTAAAAGTACAGCAAATGAGTATCCTTATTCATTCATCTTCTATACCACCTATCTTCACGAGGGTCACTGGGGTGCTGGAGCCTATCCTAAAGCACTAGAAGAGAAACAACTGGCTTCCCCAAACACACACCCACTCGCACACAGGAAAAATATGGAGTGCCAATCAGCCTCTCATGCATGTTTTGTGGCTATCGAACAAAACCAAAATACCCGGGAAAACAAGTTATTCACTTATTTCGATGAATAACAAAGGAAGTCATATTTTAATGCAATGCAACTTCTGAATTATAGATTCCACAAATTTTCTTTTTGGAGACCAAGGCCAAACACCAAACCTCTAAATAAAGTCAAAAACAATTTTAGGAAGATTTTAAAAATAATTTTTGGTCATCCCAATCAACAGACAGTAAAGAATACCAAGTCTGTCTTTAGTAAAACCCAATGAATAATTCACTAAGTGGTGGTGATTTGTTTTCCTGCATGTTTTAGATCTTCCTGGAACACATGAAAGAATCCCCTGCTATTACTGGGCAAGAAAAATATGCACCACAAGTTAGGATGGAAATTGGAAATTGCTTCTTTTGGAGGAGCTTTTCCGATAATTTGGTTGCTACCCTGGCTAATTTATTTACTGATTCGTCACAGGTTGCAAATAAGTGTTGACGTCAATGTTATGCAGCAGGCCTGGTGTCTCTTGTCGTGGGGCTGGGACTTGTAACGCCAGTCCATTTTTTTAAATAAAATCCTCAATTTCTGGTGGAGTTGGGATTTTTTTTCACAATTAAGAAATCAAAGTGACAACACTTAACTTTGCAGCCAAGTGAACAAACTGAAGGCCAAAACTGGACAATCGTGACCAAATTAAAATGTTATTGACTGTTTCACAACAAAATCTATTGGCGTAAATACTGTCATGGTTTATATTGCTTAACATCATTTTGATGCAACTTTAAATATTGTTTGCTAGTTAGTTTTTAATAGAACCACAAACAGCATGGCACTGATTTCAAAGAAGTGGATTACCCTTATTTTGACACTATGGCTGACTAGTTCTGACAGCAAGGCCTTTCTATGTGGAGTTTGGATGTTCTCCCTATGTGCTGGTATGATTTTTTTCCGGGTACTTTGGTTTTTACTCCCACATCACTCACATATGCGTGAGTTTATGGCAAAATACAGTAAATGTCAACAAAACAACAACACTCTAAATTGTTTGAAGATGTGATTGTAAAAGGATGTTTATTTATATGTGGCCTCCAATTGCCTAGCAACTACAGGGTTCAGGGTGTACTCCATCTCCACTCCATATTCAAATAGGATGGGCTCCACTATCCTAATGACCTTAATGGGGATAAATGATGCAGATAATAGACTTGGCCTAGAAATATGGCAGTACAATAATATAGAGAGGGGACAAAAAAGCAAGCTATATAAATTCAAGAGGTTTTATCATTTAGCTACGTTATGATTATAGTTGTGTGCGTCAACAAAATACATCACACTTTTCTTTTTCGCCCCGTGTGTATGTAAACAGAGGGGCATTTTTAAGAGAACAGGCGTCCAATCAGCCAAATTCAAAATATTGTCATATTACTGACCTTTGACCCTGCTTTTAAATCACCTACTCTGTAAATTTGAGTTAAATGAGTTACCGTATTTACTCTCATTTTAGCCGCTTTTGTCGGACAAGAAATGATGACTGAATTGAGGGTACGGCTTATTTGCACATACAAACTATTGGAGTAATATGAACCATCGAAAGAATTGAGATATTTTGACATTAGACGCAATATAGCTGCCACAACATCTTAAACTTCTGTTAAGAAAATTGGCATTTCTGTATTTAGAAAGTGTCAGGTTCTCATCAAGTTAGACTTTTTTTTTTCAAATTGATTCATATGATATTTTGCATTTACAAAGATAGGCATATTAATTTCCTTATGATATTGACCCTAAGAATGTGCTTTTGATTCATACAGTGTCTCAGAAATACCACTTGTGAGGATTTTTTTAAAAAGATTTTCCCTTCAAAGTAACACATTTTTAGTCCCTAATAAAACCATGAATATGGAGTTCCAATTTGGGAATCAGGGGGCTGCTTATATGCGAAAAATTATAAAATTCAAAAATGTAAAGGCAACTTTCAAGGTGCAGCTTATATGCGAGTAAATACGGCAACTCTTATTGAGTTATAGCAAATTTTCTTAGCTCTTTGCACGTTGACCTCATAACCCCTGTATTCAACCACCTCTTCCGTTTCCTATTACAAACACATCCTGCAAGTTTAATAATAATCCTTTTGTCATTGTTTTGAATTGTCATAACTTTATAACAGATAAGCCTATCTAATTCCCTGGGCAGTTGGTATGATGACCAGAGAAAAAAGGGTCACAGAGTTCAGAAAAATGGCAATTGACTTTGAATTTGGCTCCTCAGGCGGAAATGTGGACGATCCAAGTGCTTAAATAGTTGTTGAGCTATCCTTTTTATGTATACTTTTACTGCTCTTAACATTTAGAAAACGTTCAATGTGAGCATAACAGTATTTTCATTTGACTTTGCATTGCTGCTCTGTCATTTCTCAGACAAGAGTACTAAATTTTCATTTGTGAAATTATAAGCCTCACTAGTTCCTTTGCTTGTTTTGAAATTGTATCGACATATTTTAGAGCCATTACGGGTGGCCATCTTCCACTTTCTTCAGTTGACTTTTAGCTTCATCTATCTTCAGTGACAGTAGAATAAAAATGTAAGTGAACACATAAATTGAATTTTACTGAGTTTAGTAATGCTTTAACAGGCAGGCAAACACATAACGAGTCCAAATCACTTCCATATATACAATATAAGCACACATTTTCACTGAGAACAACACTGATATTACAGTTTTTTTGCTGATTTGTAAGTTTGTAGATGGATATATTAGATATTGCTCTCAGCAAGGGAGCATACAGTATGATTTCATTCACATTGGTGAATTGTCTAAATACAGCACAATAGCACAAACTCTAACTTTGTCTGTACTTCCATTCCAGTTTTTCCAGTGACTCAGTAGTTGACACCCCCAGAATAGTTAATATGATTCAAACGTATGGATCCAAGGAATCAGCTAAAGCAACTTTTTCTTTAGGCAATCACTTTCCAAAAACATATTCGTCCTGAAAAGAAACCATTTCAAAAGATACAAATGACAACAGCAACAGCGGTGAAATAATTTTGAACAGCCTGTGGGTAAAATGACCTCACGTTTCATATATCCCAAAAATGCCCGAGAGAAGTAATTCAACCATAAAGAACATTATGCCTCAGAATCTGTAAACAAGATAGAGAATGTTCCAACTTACAGTAACAATCAGATGAAATCCTGTTAACAAGGAGTTTACATAACTTTAATTTGATATGACACGATTTTTTTTGCCTGACAAATTACATGAACGTTTTCAAAACCAAAACTAATGTAAGTGCTATGATGAAAATTGGTATACAAAACTCTTGGCATCAAGTAATGAATGTCATTAACTTGTTACAGTACCAGCTGATGCATGGATGCATTATACAAATAAATGATTATCATCAGTATTAAACTACAATTCAATTTTAGACCACAAACCATTGCAAAATGAACGTTTCATTGCATTAGTGGAAGTTAGAGTATCGACTTTTCAGGCTATCATTGACAGTTAAACATGGTGAATTCTTTACTTAAGCATGAAACCATCAAAAAAAAGGTTAAACACAGAAATACAGTACTTTCTGACCTGCTGGTTTGACACTCTATTGCCGATTTAGTAGCTCAGACATCTATAACTTTGTCAATAGATCCAGGAGAAAAAGAAAAGCATAATATGTTTAACCAATTAAATTAAACAAGGCCTGGCAAAGAGCCATGATGATAATCATTAGATAAATAGGTAACAATCACTTTGCTTCAAAGCTGCAGAGAGGTTTGTGCTTTGAACATATTGATAGCCAAGATTGAATGTTAGTTATCATACTTTCCGGACAATAAGTCTCTTTTTTTCATAGTTTGGCTTAGCCTGCAACTAATACTGAAGTGCGAAATGTATTTTTTTTCTCTCTGACCGGTCATATCCTATATGTTTTAGTTTTTTAGGCTATAGTTATCTGGAAAAACGGTTATGTTAACAAATGCCTATTTAGTGTGTTTTTATCTTAGTTTCTGATCAAATAAAATGTTAAAAACTCCAGTGGGACTTATGTCTATATTTCTATATTCTTGTGCATTGTTTGGCTGGTGCGACTTATACTCAAGTGTGACCTATAGTCCAAAAAAAGGGAAATACTTGATTAGTTATGTAAGTGACGATGAATGAGGCTTCAAGGTGTGTCATATTTAGAACTTTACATGTGCTAATCCTAAATTACAACCAATAGCACAAGGCTAAATTTCAACAGTCAAAACGTTAGAACCATGTTTGAGGTGGAGTATTATATAGTATTTCTGGATGTCTTTTATTGTAATGTTCTATTTTTCTGTACAATTAAATAGTCCAGGGTTGTGTTTATCTCTTCTCGTGTACATACTGTTTGGTTTTAGTTTGATCTGGTTCAATTCCTATGTTCCCAAGGAAATCCACTGTTTCTGCTTTGATTTCTACATTAGGATCAGGACACCTCACAAGTTGGAGTATTATTGCACAAAAGACACACATTGGGAACATAGTATACAATACTGCTGTTATTAGGATCCAGATAATTGTGGTGTTCTAATTAAAGAGGGAACCTCCTTGATTTGTCAGGCGTGAACCAAAAATGGCTGCATGAATGCAAATGTTCACCAATGATGAAATGTGTCAGGAGCTCCTCGTCCTTATTTTCAGTAGAGAGGTTTTTGCCCTTGGCTTTCAAATTCAGACCAAGCATCATTTAGTTCCATGAAAATCATCTTGGCATATTGTTCATAGGCTTGTCCTGTAGCCTGTGAGGGGACATGGAAAACAAAGCTGAAGTATTACTTAGATAACAAAGGTGAATAATTTGCTTTTTGAATGCTTTAAAATGGTTAGTGCTGAGCGTTTATTAGAATTGTTTCTTAAATGTCTGTGCTCTATAATGTTAATGCATAGTATTTAAACACAGTTGTAACTCTAGCTACGAAATTAATTGGTTCCAAGACTTTTCGTAACTTGAAAATTTCATAAGTAGAGGTGATATATATATATATAAATAAATATATACACACACATATATCATGAAACGAAAAGACAGTGTTACAAAATATGCTTGTTGTTCACAGTTACATGACAAGGCTCCAATAAGTAGAGCTTATTTGGCAATAGCAACCAGAGAAAGTTGGAGCCAAGCTTAATGAAGAGCACATTTTAGGCCTCAGGGACTGCAGGTGGTTATAAAAGACATAGGTTTTTAATTATTGACTGTCCATTTGCTTAATCATTCCATAATTTTTCCCCTCAGAATCAATTGACTCCATATTCTTTTCCATAAGTTGTTTCCCTCCGCTTGTAGCAGCAGACGTGACTAACGTGAACAATTCTTGCCATTTGAAATGACTCAAGTTTTGTGTCATGTCTGTGACTTATTTCATTTTCTACACAATAAAACAACTGATTGAACATTGACAGGTACTGGTAATTCCATAACGTTCGCCAAGGAATTAATTTTTTGTATCTATTTTCATGCAAGGGATAATTCAATACATTCTTGCTGACTGGAGGAAGTCCATAGATCTAAATTAGATTTTTACTTTTATGAAGTGTTTAATAATCAAATAAAAACTTAATAATATAAACCATATAATGTCCAATACTTGTTCTTGTTCTCTTCACCAATTACCAATAATTAGATAGGCGTCTTCTATCTTTTCAATTATTTGCTAGTGTAGGCTGTAGGGGCACAAATGAAAGTATCACTAGCCAACAACACACACGCACTCCAACACACATGTCTACACGTAGTCTATTCAATAAATCAGGCAATAACTCATTGACTTCCACTGACGTCACTAGACATCTCATTCAATTGGACTGCACTCTGGATTTACTTTCTCGGGCTGCACAAAACGATGCTGAGGACCAGATTTGGCTCCTGGGTGGCCATAATGACACCTGTGCTTCAAACCAATGTTGAAAAATGCAGAAATGCTTTACACCTAAGCTGCAGTCAGCCAAGAAACAATGTCAACAAGCTGGGTCTATTCACACCTACATTAAGAGCCAAAGACTGCACATGGGCATGTTATGCAAAAGGGTGACTCCTGTGACAAGATTAGTCAAGAAATGGGTACTTGCTCAACCAGGTTATTCAATTGATTAGTTCCTTAAAGCTTCCTGTGCTTTTTGAAAGCCTGAATACCTCTTTTAATCATGACAAAGTCAAAGGTTGATTAGTGGGGACTGATTAGAGATACAGGCATATGACATGCTGATAGAAGAAGGTAAATAGTGGGGAGGAGACTCCACAGCTAATCTAGGTTCAACTAGCCAGTTTCAGTGTTTCTGTTCATTTTTAAACCACTTTCCTGAACATAGATGATTGTGCTGCTCCTAAATCGGATGTAATTTTCTGCACAAAAAGGACTATATTTTTTCTATTTTTAAAATATATATATTTCCGCATTGAGTCAAAAAGATGTCCATCCGTCTTCTGATAGTAGTATTTTTTCAGTCGATTTTGTGCTCTCAGGAATTAATGAAGCCAAGAACGAACGATATAAATGTTTTCTTAACTATGGCATGGCAAGTAGCCCAGCACATTCAGCCCAATTCCAGTTGTTATGTCTGCGGTTTTATGCCCCAGACGGGCGGAGAAGGCTTGCCCCTGATGGCCTTGCCTGCCTCTGACTGCGACACTTGCCATTTGCTGCATATCCCCTTTTCTTTGTCCTATTCTCACCCCGAATGTCCTCGCCTCGCGAAAATGAGGCCCCTGCACTGTCCGGGACTACGTTCAAACTGCATCAGGTGCGTGGAGACACCAATGCCGGTTCCTGTTCAGGTCATTCCCCTGAAGTTTTCCTGGTGTCTCGAAAACGACGGGAAGGCACCTGTAGGAGAATCGGACTGCCTGCATACGTTCAAATGGGACCCGAAACATCCTGACAGTGAGTTTCAGTCAGTGAAATCGCCGCCCCAGCAATGCCTGGAGACTGCAGGTCCGTCTCGGCTCAATGCGATCGCTCGCTTCGCTGCCACTTGCTCCATATCTTCTCCAGTAGGAATGTTCTGGGTGTGTGGGAACCTGGCTTACCCCTATCTACCAGTGGATTACAAAGGACGTTGCGGTTTAGCATATGTTATCCCGGCCATGAGAGTAACTCAGTCTTTACCCAAGAAAGATCCTGTTCAAAGAATCAAACGTGGGGTTTCTGATACATTTTGGACACATCATCAGTCACCATTCAAGAATGCAGTTGGGTCTCTTCTACCGTTTTATGGAGTTATGTCGGCTTTGGATCAAATTGCAGATTTGTCTCACGCAGTAGAAATTATTGCAAATGAGACCAGTCGGGCACTCATGCTCGTGTCGAGTGAGTTGGCCTCTGTTCGGTTGCTCGCTTTACAAAACCGAGCAGCTTTGGATTTTCTCTTAGCAGCCCGAGGCGGGACCTGTTCTGTGATCGGCGCTGAGTGTTGTACCTTTGTGCCGGACTATAATGTCACTCTTGCTAATATAATTGATCACCTTCATAATACTTCCAATTTTGTTCATCAGGAGGACAGTTCTTTATTCAGCTGGTTGGAGCCCACCTTTGGCTCTTTTACTCATCACATTATCGAAGGGCTGATCATTTTCCTCGTAGTCGTTTTCATATTTTATCTCATTGTGTCATGTATTAGAAATTTCCTGTTCGGCATCAAATAACGTACAACGATCATTTGATGGTTTCTGATATCAGAGTCCCAAACAGTTGTTTGCGCAATTTGCTTGATTGCTTCGGACACACTTTCAAACGCTTCAACCTGCACAAGGGACTAAAGATGGAAATTAGCCAATGGTTAAATCTGACATATTTATGTTCATTCGCATGAATGTTTATATGATCATTAATCTGTACTGTCCCTTTATTAAATAAATCAAACTCAAACATGTATTTTCAGTTCCTGTACACTGAGTTGAATATGTCTATATTAAGCATCTACTGTATATTTGTGACCATCTAATTTAAAAAGCCTCATAATAATAATGCTGCTACCTGTCTCGGAATAAGAAAGTGGAACCAGTGGAAATTAGGCGATCAATTCAAGAAGGTTAAGAATGCCGACATTATGAAATACATTGCAATAAAAGGATGTTATTAAAGTCTATAAGATATGGGTAGACT
Organism: Stigmatopora nigra; assembly: GCF_051989575.1. Classification (NCBI taxonomy): domain Eukaryota; kingdom Metazoa; phylum Chordata; class Actinopteri; order Syngnathiformes; family Syngnathidae; genus Stigmatopora; species Stigmatopora nigra. The sequence continues at coordinate 12,254,367 of NC_135512.1, forward strand.
TAAATAAAATGAGCTATGTATCGCCCATTTTTATTCCAGAAGGTGTATCTTGATTCTCAAATTTCAGCCAGCTGATGGCAGTAGTGGACATTTTGTCATATTGTGTCATTCAGGGGCTGTAGATGCATTAATCCTAACTATAAGCCCTCAATGAGATAGGATTTAAATTTTTTCTCCAAATGGTCTCACCTTATCTGGATGTACGACGAGGACCGCTTTGCGGTAGACCTTTTTGACTTGTTCTGGAGTCACCAGGTCAGCCATTCCCACTGGCTTCCAGCGTGTTTCTCCTTCCCACAACACTGTATGCATAGTGGACAGGAGTGCTCGGATGTTCCGTTCTTTCCTTTCAATCCATTCTAGAATCTGCAAAACAAACAGGAAGGCACGTCATTGGCCAGCAATGACCAGATATAACACAATTAATGTTTATCAGAGTAGTTTACCAGCCAAACATTTTATTTACCTCAAACCTTTACCCTAAACCCAAAAAGTTGGTCTTTAATGAATTTCTAAAACAATAGAAATTAGGTTTATGGCAGATATTTATTGTATATTGTTTTTTTTTTTTGTATACTTGTAACATTTGTGAATACAGAATGGGTCTGTACCATCTATTAATGAAATCTTTCTATATTGAATCTCATCTCATTTTCTGAACCACTTGGTTTAGGGTCGCGGGGGGCGCCGGGGAGCCTATCCTAGCCCAGCTGACTCCCGGGCCTGAGGCGGTGGACACCCTGAATCGGTGGCTAGGTGGGCCACCATGCACTCTCACACCAATACCTCGGAGCAATTTAGAGTGTCCCAACAGCCTACCATGCATGTTTTTAGAATGTGGGAGGAAACTGGAGTACCCAGAGGAAACCCACACAGGCCCAGTGAGAACACGCAAACTCCACATGAATGGACAAGACCTGGATTTGAACACAGGACCCCAGACGCGCTAAGCACTTGCGCCACCGGGCCTCCCCTGTATTGAATAGTTCCCCTAAATATATATAAATAATAAATCAAATAGTTCTTACTTTAATTTTCTCGGGGTCCATCTCTTTGGCCAATTCTTCCTTCCTCATTTCTGCTATAGTTCTGGGTCCTTTCTTATCTTTGGGTCCTGCAAAGCCTTGACCAGACAGGAGATCATCAAAGTTGGCATTGGAAGCCTTGACCCGCGACCCTGAAATAAAGAACAAACAATGGAAAAAACAAATAAACAAAAAAAAATGTTCACATGTACAAATTACATATTTTTTAAAATTATTTTGTTACATTCATATCAGACAGGGGTCTCGAACCTACGGTGGGCCAATTTCTGACTATGGGACAGTATTTTGCAGCCCTTATTTGATATTCACTTGCCTTATTAGTGTTTTTTTCTTCTTACAGACAAATAACACACAGTCATTAAGTTTGATTCTCACCCATCTGTGCTTTGGCCGCAGCACTTGGGGATCCACCTCCAACTGCAGAGAAACTAACATTGTAGTTGGGTCGGTTCTGGGGGGAAGTGTGAGGAATGGAGGTATGGCTAGGGCTCGGCTTGGGCTGCGGTGTGGGTCCCTGTGCTTGGCCTTGCCAGCCTCCTGTGCCAGTATTAGGCTGCCATGATGGGAAGGCACCTCCTGAGTGGGATTGCCACCCTCCTGCATGGTGTGGAGATGGTGGAGGCCGCGATGGGGAACCCACTGAAGGAAAGGACGGGCTGGTTCCTGTCGGCGTGGTTGGTTTGCTGGAGAATCCGGAACCTCCTGGAATAACGTACTGAGTTTACGGCATAATACAGTAGAAGATAACAAAAACTATATAGTTGAACAGAGGAACATGAATGGTAACATACCTGCGAGACTTCCCCCGAGGTTGCCTAGGTCAGCAAAAGGGTCTAGGTTGTTTGGCTTGGTTTGATGGGTTGGTGTGCTATGGACCGAACCGGTGGGGCTTGTGGTGGCGGATCGGCTGCCCATTGCCAGGCCTCCTCCTACAAAAATAAAGGGAACAGGTATTTTTTAAAGCAATTTGTGAGATATCTTAGAGATGTGTCACTGTCATTGCCGTCTCCTAATCTGATCAGACATGGAAATAGAAGTAAAAGGATCTCAGGTGTACCTGTACTTGTGGTGGCAGTCCTGTTCCATTCCCAACTTCCCATGATGTTTTGCTGTTGAATGTTAACAGTTGGGGCTGCAGACGAGACAGGAGAACTCCGGCCTATTCAACAACACCAATTTTCAATTCAAAGTAGGTTTGCAGATTAAGTTGAGTCTATCCCACATTACTTTGATTGAGAGGAAGGTGAAAACTGGACTGCTAGCCAATTGGTGTAGACATTTATGCTTCTGGGAATAATTGTTTTGGCTCAATATACCTAACTTCTTTTAAATTGTAAGATTAAATCCAAGAGTGCTTAGAAAAGTCAGGAAGTCTCCACAGAGGAAGCATTTAAATCAATTTGAAACTTAAAACTACTTCTAATGTGAGGTAGTCGTACTCATCATTAAATCACTTTACTGCATATAAATTGTTCATTCATCCATTTACCGAGCCCTGCATATCCTTATATGGGCAGCGGGCTGCTAAAGCTTAACGTAGATAATGAGACGAAAAACTGTTCATACAAATAAATGTAAAATTCAAGCAAAACTGGAGGCAACAAATTGTGGTTTATTTGATTAAGGTGGTAAGTAGAGCCAAATATTAATAAAACGTTTGTCATTCAATTTTTTTGTGGTAGTATGATAAAAGGCTGGTTAAAATAATTGCCTTACAGATACAAAACACAGGTTGCCATCTCCTTTTGGAACATCATCTGGGATAAGTTTGCATGATCTCACCTTGCTTGTGTTTTTTTTCTCTTTAATTTTCGGAAAATAGGCCTCTTGAGTTAATGCAAGAGTTTAATGGGTTCTGATTTTCCTATGTTTGCATGTCTGTGTGGGTTTCCTCCATAAGAATGAATGGTTGTTTGTCTCATTGTGTCCAGTGATTGGATGACAACCAATTTGGGGTGTTCCCTGCCTACTGCCCACACTCATTAGGATAAGTGGTATGGAAAATGAATGAATGAAAAGATACTATTATATTCAGATGTTACATATGTACTGTCTTCCCTTTATTAACTTTGAAAGGGAATTGACTCTTTGGTTTTTGGTTGTTTTCGCCCCAAGCAAATGTTAATGGACATGGACAATGCAAGCTTGAGTTAAAGCATAGCAGTTGACTTAATGATGCAATGCAGCATGCTGTATATAACGTGGAGGGTCACAGACGGTACTCATGATCTCGTTAAAGTTGAGCAACAGAACAGCAAAGATAGGCCTCACCAAAGCTTGAGGGCTGCAGGCTGGGGGCTGAACTGGGAGAGGCATGCAGGAAAGGATCTGGCTGCCCCGAATTACCTCCTCCGAGGAATGAACCCACAACCTCCTGAGGCTTTGGCGTAGGGGCTGCCCCAAATGGGTTGAACACTGGACAGCAAATAAAAATTTCAATAGAATTAGACAAGTTTTATAATCATTTAATCTGCTATTTTTCCATTTGATTTAGTTTGATAATTTCATTGCAAATGGCCGGAAATATTGTAGACTGTTTAAATCTCTGTCATATTTATGATACACCTTCATATGTATGATGTTTTCATCAATTCATAAAGAGTATTATTTATCATGAAAGCAAGATTTCAATGTCAGTAGACATTCCCATGTTAGTAATTGAGAACATCAACAATCATGCTGACTATGTCTATTTTCTATTACAAATGACTTGAGGGCATAATTATCATTATCAAACAGAGGGCAGTTTAAAATGTTGAATTTGATCACTGCCTTTTTTTGCTATTGAAAAGTACATGTGACGTTATAAAGATAAGAAGGTATATAAAATGTGCGTGCGACCCGGTGTAGCGATTGGTTAGCGTGTCGGCCTCACAGCTCTGGGATCCTGGGTTCCAGACCTGTGTGGAGTTTGCATATTCTCCCCGGGCCTGTGTGGGTTTTCTACGGGTTCGCCAGTTTCCTCCCACATTCCAAAGATATGCATGGTAGGCTGTGGCCACTTTAAATTTCCCCTAGGTATGGATGTAGTAAGTGTACATGTTTGTCTGCCTCCTTGTGCCCTGCGATCAGCTTGCCACCGATTCAGGGTGACCCCCGCCTTGCGTGGAGTCAGCATAGGCTCCAGCACCCCCTGCTACCTTAATGAGGATTGAGCGGTTCCCGAAAAGAACGAATGAATTAATAAAATGTGCACTTAATGTGATCTGTTTCATGGAAGTCGCTTCATGTAGTTAACAACTTTTGACAACAGAGGTCACTGCATCTGGTTAAAAGAACTCTATTGTTTAAAAAAACAGGCCCAAACCATCAAATATCAGTTCAAGTTTGTGTAGCTGAACTAATGCACCAATCGTAACTAATTTCTTAACACTTCCAGGATGCTCATTTAACTCAATTTAGGAATTGACAAATTAATGTTCACCATCAATTGCATTGAAATAGCAGCATTCGCAGTGAGTCTTGCTAGATAAATGTATATATAAAAATCACCTGAAGGGCCTGGCGAAGAACATGGCGAAGCAGAGTTTGGTACTGTTTTTTGTGGGGTGGAGTGGGTGGAAGATGGCCCACTAGTTGGTTGGGCTGGACCCCCCAAAAAGTCCCCTAGAAGGTCAGTAGTTGCAGCTGTAGTAGGCGGTGGCTGGGCCGTTGTAGGTGGTTGCTTGATGTCTTCTCCTTCCAAGCCGAGAAGATCTACTACTGCAGGTGGCTCACGGTGCACCGGGGTGGGAGAAGACTGATCACTTTTATGGGTGGCTGCGCTGATACTGCTTCGCTGGCTGGAGAAGGAGAGCATCTCGTCGTCAGATGGCTCGCTCTCCTCACCGTGGCCTCGACCGTCAGGGCCTCCAAGTGGTCTGCTCGGCTCTTGTAGTACCATTTACAGTTTGCAGAATACAGAGGAAGTGAAACATATAATTAGATATGATGTAAAAACTATATAACACAACAAAAATAGGAGTCTATGCGGGGAGTATATTTTAGGGAAAGAAGTGGACTCAATAATAGTTTATCTAATGAGAAAATCGGCTAAAGAAGGAAACAATGGATAAAGTGTTACTGCCGCTAAATAGAGCTATCCGGGGATAACCTAATCAAAAGCAATACTCGATATGTACAACTTTTTTGTTGCACTTTTTAAAAGATAGATATCAACATTCCAGTTGAAGAAGAAAAAAGGTTAAGTAAACTTTATCCAGACTTGATTTTCAGACATTGTTAACAAAGATTTTGATTATATTTAATCAATCTATTTTCTGTATGACTTCACACAACTGAATGGTTGGTATCTATTCTTTATGTCAAAATAGGTGGGCCATGGACCAACTGCTTCAACTGAAATACTCTATAAATACTTCTGTCACTATAAAAGTGACAGAACTGTTAACTATGCCAAGCGCCTTGTAAATATGTTTTCTGGCCAAACGACAATGACACTGGAGGACAACATTCAGGGTCCATTCAATGCAATCAACACAGTTTTTACCACTCAATCTAGCTACAAACTATTGGTATGCTTGTAGTAGTAGATTGAATAATCTGCCTCCATATAATATACTATAATCTATGTTCAAACTGAAGGGCTCACTGATTTACTTAACTACTTCAGTTTTGTATAGTATTTCAATTCCCACACTCAACTCTGCTGTCTTACCCTCCAAATCCAGGCCTTCCATCTCATCTTGTTGAAGGAGAAATGAAAGTTATTTTGTGACATTAATTATAGTTCAATAGCAGGATTCTACATGTAATATGTTGTATTTCTTGAATACATAATCCAAGATTAACTGTTCCTATATGAGTATTCCGCCTGACTTTGGTGCGGTCTGGGTTCGATTCCCACTCGGTGGAAATGTGATTGTGAGAGTGAGTGATTGTCTGTCTCTCTTTGAGCCCTATGACTCACTGGCGACCAGTCTAGGGTGTAGTTTGCCTTTCACCCAAAAACAGCAACCCTTTCGAGGATGGGCAGTATGGAAGATGAATGAATGAATAATAAGTATGTAGACAAATTTAAAACTGTGAGAGCTACAGCGAATTAAAAGTTATGTACTTTTGTAAGTAGTATAGTAGTAACGTGTTTTAACCAAATAGAAGTTGGAAAAGGACACATTCTATTCACATTCTATTGAATGTATTTAAAGTTTAATCATATCTAAAACTATCAAATCTATTAAATATGGCTTTATATGTAACGATTAGAAATAAATACATTCTTATTGGCTATGATACATGAAGCTGTACATATGATTCTTTTATTAAATGTAGTGAAAATGTGATTACCTATGGCAGGGGTAGCCAAACCGGTCCTCAAGGGCCGCTGTGGGTGCAGGTTTTTGTTACAACCGATCCAGCGAAGGCACTTTAACCAATGAGATTTCTGCAGAAAACAAGAAGCACCTGACTGCAATCCGCTGATTGCACTTGTAGGACACCAGATTGGTGAATAGGTGTCCTCTTGATGGGTTGGAATGAAAACCCGCACCCACTGCGGCCTTTGTGGAATAGTTTGGACAACCCTGACAAATCGTCTCAAATTGTCGATTTCACATGCTTCTATAAAGTTACGGTGGGATATGTGGAACAAAACATTGTTAAGTATTGTCTTCATTTTCTGTGGAAGTTTACCACAAAACTGTAATCAGTGGGTCAAGTACCAGCAATAGCGAGTGCATCCTGGTGCTCTTGATGGCAGGTGAAAAGCACATTGGGATTCAGGTCTTTAGATGGGAATTGTTCCCAAGGTGGCGTCAAGTCTTTCTGCTTATCTAAACTCTCCACCTCCACGTCCACTATGACATGGAACAGCTGGGGATACTTGTCTGGAGATTCACATGCATCCAACTCCACTCTGAGAGGAAAAATAAAAGCTGAGTTACAAGCAATTGGTGATTAAATCCAACAACCAATTAAGCTATTTTAGCTATTTTATTCTTAAAGCCTATTTATTTTGCAATTGCTGTCATGAACACACTTACAACCACACTGTATCATATTTTCCAGACTATAAGTCACACTGTTTTTTATAGATTTGCGCGGTTAGAGCTTCCAAAAACTTTTTAATATGTTGCTTATCTTGACTGTCCCCTATTTTTCAACTGAATTCATTTATAAAGTTGTACAACCGACTATAAGCGGTACAGAAAATGAATGAATGTTATATAACTTCTCCTTCAGTGCAACTAATATATTTTCTTTCCATTCATTGTGCATTTGGTGGCTAGTGCTACATATATTTTTCCTTTGATTCAGTTTTTTTTTTGCTTTTGCGATTTATAGTTTGAAAAATACAGTAATAACAAGCAAGGAAATAACAAAACAGAAAGTTTATTAATAATTATGAACCAAAAGGTCTGCACAGAACTACTAACACTAAGCATGAGAGGGGTCCTTGCTGTTCTAACCATTTTATAGAACACCAGAATAGGTCTTACAAGGTCACCAAGCCACTAGAAATCTATGAAATGATTGAAGTAATGAATTCATTCAAATAGATGTGTTTTAAAAAAAAGCCTTACTTGTTAAATTTTAACACAGTGGTTCCAGGAGCAATGAATCCAGTGTGAAACTGGATCTGGAAAATTTGTGTGTTGGACACCTAAAGGGTAAAGAACAATATTACTTTCAACAAATGAGGTTAAAAAATATGTTTTATTTAAAGTTAAAAGGAAGGTTTTCTATTTTCTTTGACAATAGATTGATCTAAAGATAACTTTTCGATCACATTTTTCTAAGAGGCACTTGTAGATGTCACTATATGTTCAAAATGAAGCCACCAAAAAGAATAAATATCTACCTTAGCTTGCAGACGTCCTCCAATAGTGGACCTCATGTGATAGACAGAAACTACCACATCTCCCTGTACGCTGACACCCAGAGGAAAAAACACTTTCCCCTCTTGAACTCTGTGCTCTCTAAACGCACAGGTAGAACACAATTTAAAAATCAAATACAAAGTTTGGCATGCACAAAAAAATAAACACAACTTGTGTGTTTACCTTGCCCTTCATCAGAACAGTGTCTTTCTAGTCAAACAACACTTTATATTACGTACCTCATTCTCTCGTACTCCTGGGCCGTGGTGAAGATTTTGGTTTCTCCGATGAGAACGTCACAGAAAGGCCGACAGCCACTCCGTTGTTTGTTAAAGCAGGGAACTGGACTCATGGTGAGAGACTTGATAATCAGAGGCTTGCTGTGTGGTAGACTGGGCTTCTCTGACACCATGCTACACACATACCCAATGTACCTGCAAGAGGACAAAGTACAATCTGTATAAAGATGAGGTACCCTGATACATATGGAAGTTTTCTCTATGTGTCAGTTCTGTAATATCACATTGCCCAAAATTCATGCATCAAATGTGATACTAATATCATATGTGGAGCCTCCACACATTGATTCCTGCCCCGTAATGGTGTAATTGTGAGTGTGAATGGTTGTCTGTCTCTATGTGTGCCCTATGACTGAATGAATGAAAATTAGTCATCTAATTGTGACATATTTAAAAGGTTCAAATCTTTGACTTTTCTCCTTGATGGAATTAAACTCTAGGCATATCACACTTTAAGGAAATGTGAGCATGTAATATTCAGGGGTGGAATTATTATATATAGATGGTAGTAGTACCAAGAGTACAGAATAGGCATGTACAAATAATACATTTTTGACTAACTCACATTGATTCATTTTTTTCCATTATTTTTAATTACAAATGATTTTGATTCAAATTGGTTATTTTTTTGTATTTTTGATTACAATTTTTTTTTATTGTTTTTGTTGTTGTTCAGTACGATTTGGTAAAATAATTGACTTATATACATGTCCAACATTCCTCCCATATTCCAAAGGCATGCATGGTAGGCCAATTGGACACTCAAAATTGCCCCTAGACATGAGTGTGAGCATAAATGGTTGTTTGTCTCATTGTGCCCTGCGATTGGCTGACCACCAATTCAGGGTGTCTCCCGCCTCTGGCCCAAAGTCAACTGGGATATGCTCCAGCGCCCCACGTGAACCAAATGAGGATAAAGCGGTTGAGAAAATGAGATGAATTGAGACATATCCAACAGTCATGCACCGTAGAAGGTTAGTTTGTGTTCTTGTCGGAAGTCATAAAAGAAGGCTACAAAGGGCTAAAAAATAATTTTAGGGGGGTGCCGGGGCAAAATACAAACAATTAAAGTGCTAGTTTCAATGTGTTTTTCTTTCTCTCATCACGCTAAGCCACTTTATAAGACTTTCTTGTCAAACCTGCGGTGTGATGGCCAAAGGCCCGAGCCTGGTCTCTTAGCGCTTAGGAGTTGCATGGCAGGAACTGGATTATTGAAGAGGTGGCAGAAGCAAAACATGGCACACACCAAAACACCTGAAGGACCACGGCCATCCTAAAGAGCACACGGCACAAAATCATGACACACAGCAAAGTAGTAAAATAAAGCGCCAGAAATAGAATAATATGTGAAGCCATTTGAAATATAAAGTCAGACTTCAATAATTATGTGTACCATTATCGTAAACTCATTTCGTAGAGTTCATTACACATTCATGACAGACATTTCCGTAACTTGCAATAACAACCATCAGCGCTAAATGCCTGTGTCTGTAAGAAATACATTAGTTTTAATTGAAATATACAATTATATGGAAAAAAAAGAACTGTGTTGCATAAACAGTCAACAATGTGTGCCCTCTCTGTCAATTTTTGTTCTAGAAGAAATGCACAACAAGAAATAAGCTTCATGAGTGGAATTGAACCTCCCAAATGAAAATTAAACTTGGTAAATTACATTACATATACCGTATAAGCCGTACCCTTAAAATTGCCTTAAAATGGTTGAATTTGACAACAGCAATATCAGTTTTCTTTTAAAATTATTACATCATCTTACTCATTTTAAGTGATAACCATTTTTCAAACACTTTTTTTTTTATATTTCTTCATGATATGTTGCAATAGATATCATCTTACCGAGCAAGTGATGACACACACATTCTTGGGGTTCTGTTTAAGCCAGTTGTGCATGTTCTTACATACAGCAAAGAGGTTGTGGAGACTGGGAGCCTGGCGAGCAGGCCAATTACACTCTGAAACCTGGAGAGGGTTTGGGAGACATGGATGACAGAAAAAAGAGGACCAAGTTGAAATTTCAGAAATAAAAACAGAACGACAAGAGGGGAAAGGAGTGGGGAGAAATGTTGTGAAGAAAGATATGCATGTGAGAGCAGAGCAGCAGGAGTCCAACAGCACAACACAAGCTGTCATCTGAGAAGCAGGCACCTATTTAGGCCATGATGTTTCTACAAAGGCTTTTAGGTCATGAAAAAAGAGGAATATTGAGCAGAGTCTTAAGGAACTATTAGATTTTAGACCAAGCAGTACAAGCTCATCGAAGAGCTGATGTAGACAAAGGAACTACAAGCTTTCACAGTCATTTTGTATCAATAGTATTGTATTGGTTGAGAAAATAATTATGATTATTTAGTCTATAAATTAGGCAGTGTTCTCGTAATAATTTCTATCATCTCATTTTCTGAACCGCTTTATCGTCATTAGGGTCGCGGGGTTGCTGGAGCCAATCCCAGCTGACTACGGGCCAGATGCGGAGGACACCCTGAATCGGTGGCCAGCCAATCGCAGGGCACAAGGAGACAACCATGCACACTCACACTCATTCCTAGGGGCAATTTAGAGTGTCCAATTACTCTACCATACATGTTTTTAGAATGTGGGAGGAAACCAGAGTACCCGGAGGAAACCCACGCAGGGCCGGGGAGAACATGCAAACTCCACAAAAGTGGGTTTGACCTGGATTTGAACCCAGGACCCTAGAGCTGTGAGGCCGACATGCTAATCACTCGCTCTACCGGGCTGTCTCGTAATAATTTAAATAACTAAAAATAAAAATAAACAAAAAATTAAATTATTTAATCAAAAATATCTTGTATGGAGGAAAGAAACTGAGCGGTTTTCCTGCTGAAAGTGCAGGGGGCAGATATTTTACCCTGTTGGAGAATTTGGCTCCGCGATAGTTGCGCTGGGACAAGTTGAAGACAGTATAGTGGTCAGCATGGCGGCCATCGAGGAAGGATCGGATGTCTTCTACGTGGTTCTGAGCGCCAATTTGCACAGACTCTGCTGGGTATGTCATCACTGAAAAATGACACAGGAACAAAACGTTATGTCATTTAAATTTTAACTTCATTTTAAGTGTGGAAAAAAAGTCAAAGAGTGATCAAGATTAATCAATTACCATGCCTCTGATCAATTAGGTTTTCTGCCCCCAAAATATTGTTTATTATTACATATTTACTACTTTATATTTTAAGTACTGTTGAATCACAATGCATCCAGTACATAACCAATCTACAAATAGCGTAATAATAATTTTGGGGATGAATGAGATTCTAGGTACTTACCTATAATTCGTGTTGTGATATAGGCAATATCCAACTCCCCTTTAGTGTACCTGAAGCAAAGAACAATTTTGACATTCATCACACAGAAAAGTAAAAGCAAAATAAAAAACAAAAAATAAATATGTTATTTCCAAACCAGATATTGGTGTTTGTATGTATATATTGACACCACTGAAAGTAAGGAAAACAATTATTTTAAATAAAATGCTGGAGCTAATGCCAGCTGACTTTGGGTGAAAGGTGAACTACACTCTAGACTAGGGGTGCTCACACTTTTCTGCTCTAAGATCTACTTTTCAATGAGCCAACTTCCCACGATCTACTTTATTGTTAGGGTTCAAATTCATGGGTAGGCAAAGCAGTCCTGGAGGGCCGCTGTGAGTGCAGCTTTTTGTTCCACAGACACTTTATTATGCTGAAACGAGAAGCACCTGACTGCAATCCAGTGATTTCCCTTCTAACACATTTGTGGAAAGGTACCACAGATGTCTTCCTGCAGGAGTGTTCAAACTTTTTTGCACCAAGATCCACTTTTCAGGGAGTTAACCTTCCATGATCTATCTTTATTACAGGCCACTGACAAAGCTCAGCAATTATGTATTGATATACCTCTCATTAGCCTCTATTAACATGTATGGCAGCGGTTGGGAACGGAGGTGAAAAGCCACTCTCGATTCATCCTAAAGCTTACTGCGGACATGCCAAACCCATAAGGGTCTGCAAACTGGTCCTCGAGGGCCACTGTGGGTGCAATTCTTTGTTCCAACAAATCCAACACTAAGGTTTTTGCTGAAACAAGAAGCACTTGACTGCAATCCACTGATGGGACTTCTAAGATACCAGATTGGTGGAAAGGTTTCCTCTAATAGGTTGTAACAAAAACCTGCACCCACTGCAGCCCTTTCTGGAATAGTTTGGAGACCCCTGCATAAGACACCAGGTAAGGAAATCAAAAGAGGGGTGGGATGAAAATGTTATTGTCATGCAATCTACCAATAATACCTTGGCAATCTAACGATAGTTCCCTGGGGATCTACTAGATTGGTCGCCAGTCAGTTGTAAGGAACATAGACTGACAGACAACCATTCACATTTGCACCCCCACCAAGTGGGAATTGAACACACGCCGTCCATAAAAAGTTCTCGCTAAAGAACTACTGCACGATCTATCTTCCTATCGAAAGGACTCCTACATTGACATTCTACATCAAATTTGACTTTTAATGCCTTGTTTTCATTGTAACCAACATTTTATCTTTTGGTCCGTGTGGATTATTTTCATGTGACTTGTCAGGAAACCTCAGTTTTCGACAAACATATACACCTTGTGATTAAATGTTTTTCCCAAAGGTTAACAAAGTCCTATTACTCGCATAGTCCAGACCAGGGGTGGGCAAACTATTCCACAAAGGGCCAAAGTGGATGCAGGTTTTCATTCTAACCCACCATGAGTCCAATTTTTCACCAATCTGGTGTCCTGCAAATGCAATCCTTGGATTGCAGTCAGGTGCTTCTTGTTTTCTGCAGAAGTCTCTTTGGTCAAAATGCCTTTGCTGGATCGGTTGCAACCAAAACCTGCACCCACCGCCGCCCTCGAGGACCAGTTTGCCCACCCCTGGTCCAGACGAATAACTCACATACAGTATATGCAATGAAAAAAACATGCATCACAAGTGGGCGTAATGATATGCACCTTTCTGCATAACAGCAGTGCACTAGCCATTTAGCACAATGAACAAGCATAAATAATTCAGTCATGAGTGCAGTGACAGACAGCAGAGACGATCAGGACTGAAAACAAGAGACAACAGGACTAGGATGCGAATGTTAAAGGGAAAACCCAAGGCAGGAATATTCATGATCAGACCTGCTGAGTCAACAGTTAGAGCAAATGTGTGTGTGGTTTGCCAATAACAGAGCCTTCTTTGTGGTCCCAGTACACAAACTGTGCACTCTCACCAACTGTGCATGGATATCACCGTATCAGACTCTCAAAATAAAAGATTACAAAGGCCTATCACAAAAAGCCAAAAAGGAGGAAACTATTTGGACACAGCTGGGGCATAATTGAGTGTGATACCTTTAATCTTTTCAAATTATTGTACGTTGGACACTGGCTCTTTTTTTAACGAATATCTACCTTTTAAAAACTAAGGCAGTGTTTAATACAGTAAAAAGATGAGTGTATACAAATTCAGGACAGATTTTTTTCTATCAATTCCCCATTGAAAACACTTACGTGGAAACCTGATGCATGACCTTGGTGGATGTATCTTTTAGAGTGTCCTTGATATTATCCTTGAAGTTACTAAAGAACTTTCCAGCTCCGCCTTTCACCATATCAAGCAGTCCTCCACCATAATTAGCGTCCATATCTGGAGAAAAAATTAGCTTTAATCAATCATCAATCAAGAATTATATTGTTTTATAACAAAAATGGGGTTACATTCAAAAGTCTTTGGACAGAGATGGAGTTTGGCATTACACTGATAAAAATCACCTTATGGACCGGAATTGGGCCACAGTCTATTGGTCAAGGCAACTGGCTGAAAGTATTGGAAAAAATAAAGTAATTGCGACTCTGAAAAACAAGTTCTAGCTGGTGTAGTTTAACACGTTGAAATAAAACTGAGACTAATAAAGACTGTGTTTACTGCACGCAGCATTGCAGTTAAACAGCAAAGGTCAGTTTGGACGACTTGGATCATTAACCAAAACAACATCTTACAAAATACAAGGAGCCTATACGTAAAGTATTAAGTTGTTAGTCAAGTATGTTTAAGATGATTTCACAAGAAAATGCAGTAAAATGTTTTTTTTATACGCCTTAGTTCACATTAAACAGCTTTACATTACTATTGCAGGGTGACACTTAAAAGTAAAAATGCATGTGGCCAAATTGACTCGTATTATCAAACGCACACAAAAGCAAATTTATAGTATTCTCAGGAAGCCAATACTTTATATTTACAACGATTCATTTAAAAATGCACAATTTATCATTGTTTCACAGTGGCGGTGCTCTGGAATGAAATATTTTTCAAACAGGGGGTACATGGTCGCCATTCTGTGCTCAGGGGCACTTATCATATAAAAAATAAGATGTTTTTGGATGGCATACAGCATGGTGCCAATTTCATTGTGTAAACAGCTGAATAAACCCTTGGAGAAAAACAGTTGTCTATGTTCACCACTTTCCTTCCATCACACCCATGACTTGGATAGAGTTTAATTCAAGTTCTTAGTGTAAACAGCTGAATAAACCCTTGGAGAAAAACAGTTGTCTATGTTCACCACTTTCCTTCCATCACACCCATGACTTGGATAGAGTTTAATTCAAGTTCTTATTCTGGTTCAGAGTTTCTGTTTTTGTTGAAAGAAATCTGTAGTGTGACAAACCTGTCTCCAAAAATTTACCTAGCCAGCAACTCTACACTTTTGTTCAAATAAATGACACAATATGTTATGATGTTGTGTGGTGGTTCACTGGGTAAGAAGGTATTAAGACGGGATCATAATTCAAAGATCAGGGATTCAAACCCGGGCTCGGGCCTTTCTTTGTGGACTTTGCGTTTTCTCTCTATTCCTGCATCGGTTTTCTTTAGGTGTTCCGTTATCCTTCCACATTGTCCATAGCTCTGAGTATGTGAATTAATGGTTGTTTATCTAAGGAAAACCAACATTCTTTTCTTCTTCCAATAAATATAGCTGGGATAGTGTTATCTACTCGTCATGTATGAGTTTAAACAGATATGATGAAAGGTCTATACAAAGAATTTGTGGCTTGCGCAGATTTTGGTATATCAGGCAATCATTTGCGTACACTTACCTTTCGGCTGCACAAGAGATGTTTGGAGTCATACAGGCATGCAATTATTGCTAAAACAGATATTTTATGTACTTTTAGAAAATATATATTAGGTTATTTTTGAATAAACAAAAACCCTTTTGGCAAAGTGTTTAACTAGCCTACCGTGCACGTTTTTGGCATGTGGTATAAACCCGGAGTACTGGTTGGGATGTCCACACCTGCTATTTTTTACCTGATGATATATTATTGAACTAAACATTTGAAACATTCAAGCAACAACAATCTCAAAGGCTAAAATCACCATTCAAGCTATCTAGCCAGTTTTCTCAATCACTCTACCTTGGTGAAATGGGATGGAAGGGTTTGTTTACCAGTGGTGCAATTGGAGACTGCTTGAGGTTTTGCCAGTCGGAAGTATACATGCATTGTCATAGTGAAAAAGCCTATACTATGTATTCATTTGGATATACAGTCTGTAAGTAAACAATGTCTACTTCAATTTAGTGAGAAGGTATTGAACTTGCGGTTGTGAGTTAACGTTAACCTGGCAGAAGTGAATCAAGGCAAATGAACAAATCAAACTGTAACCTGAGCGTATTATAGCCTTCAAACCAATGGTGTAGCAAAAAGAACCTTCTGGTGATAACTATAAAACGATCACTACATACAGCAAACATCTGTTCTTCCATAGGTCCGGATGGTGAAGTCATGGTTTCCAGTTCCAAATGCCATCATGAGAGTTGTGTGATCTCATACCTGAGCTGTCCATGGTGCTGCAGTCTTCCTCCTTTCGTGAGCTGGCTTTCTGTCCGTGGAGACCCGCTACCGGGCCTCCGAGTGAGCTGCCTCCTCCCCCTCCTCTGCTGTTACTGAAGCTATCTCTGCCGCTATCGACCAACTGCAAAGATTCATAGCCATTGTAAGTGCTCTTTTTCTTATAGGCGCCCAGCAAGCTCATCACAAAATGACATAAAATCAAGGTTTTTTTAGGGATGGGGTTCAAATAGTAAAATCAATTATGAAGGAGCCCCACAACGGGCCGGCTGTGCCGTCGCCTCCACAGCCGCTGATGCTACTGCTGCTGCCGCTACATGCACCACATGCCCGGGCCCGGGGAAGAGAGTATACGGATGGTTTCACTGCTGTTTGGGGGAGGTGCTCTCTCTCTCTCTCTTTCTCTCCCCCTCTCTCTCTCTATCACATTTCCTCCATCTCTCTTCCTCACTCTCCCCCTCTCTCTCTCTATCACATTTCCTCCATCTCTCTTCCTCACTCTCACCCTCTCTTCCTCCCTCCCTCTATTTTGCTCAGTGCCGCAGTCATATAGTATGCTATTGAGTCAATGGCTTAATTCCTCGGACATAATAAGTATTCCGATCCCCTAATCCATGTAACTCTTTTCCATGTATATATATATCATTCACCTATTATTTCCTCAACACTAGAAAGTAATTGAATATAGTGAATTTGAAGCTACCATTTCACTCTAAATTAAGGGAATGCCTTTATTATATATTTTGGTCTCTAGGCCAAGTCCGAGTCACCTGGGGCTCTCCCGATTCTGAGTCCTGATCTGATACCTCAGTAGTTTATTGAGGGATAAAAGGCATATTTTAATAAACAAAAATCCCAAGTGTAAACCAGGTAATAGCTTTTTATGCACAAATAAGGTTGCAAACAAATTCAATTCAAATATTGTGGAACTGATAACATACAAAAAAAAATCTATTAATTGCAGCAATCAATCAATGTTATACAGTGCAAGTCATTGCAGGTGTTTAACATCGCTTCGGAAAATAAATTGAGTACACAGTATATAAAATTTGAGTTTTTCTATCCTCTGTAAATGATGGGATTGAGCACGATTTTCTAACACGTGATGGGATCGGGTACAACATTACCTGACCATTACGAGTGTTTATGTAACTGATAAACATCAATATTTCTAATTTCTAATTTTGCTAAGATGAGCCACTGTGCAAGATAAAAGAGTCACATTCACTAATATGGCTAATCCATCACCATTTTATCTCATCTAATCTCATTTTCTGAATTGCTTTATCAATAGCAGATAATTGCCACAGCCTTGTTGCCATGAACAACAAGCAACAGTAGCAAAAACTGAGGGCTAAATACAATTAAAAAAGGTACTAGTCTTCATTCATCATACAAGCACTTTCAATGTAGTTAGATTGAAATCTGGTGTCATGAACTTGAGGCTATGCAGAGAGAATCCTCGACCAATGGCAGAATGTTTTGGTCTTATGCCTTGTCCCCTGGCAACACTTTCATGGTTTTGAAAAGAGGACATGAGCCTGGGAAACTTTCTTTCTCCAGCGACAAACACAAAGCTCAGCGGGAACGGGAAGTCCAAAAGGGACGGAATGATACCCCTCAGTTGCCAGACCCAATGCACTCCCGGTTCATTGTAGCTTTGCCAGTCTCAATCTTGAGCACGGAAGAGCAGAACTTGAACCAAATGATTGATGTATTTCATTGTGAATCGTAAAGCGTATACTATTACGCCATTTAGTAAACAGGTAAAATTGATACAATCAATCTTTCTTTATCTGGCGTCACGTACCATTCAATTTGTTGATGTCATGAATATCTGCAACTAAAATATTACTTTAAATATATTTCTCCATTAGGCAGCTTCACAGCTCTGGGATGCAGGGTTAAATTCCAGCTCAGTTCACCTGTGTGGAGTTTGCATGTTCTCCCTGGGCCTGCGTAACATTTCACTGGGTACTCCGGTTTCCTCCCACATTCCAAAAACATGCATGGTAGGCTGACTGGACACACTAAATTACCCCAAAGTATGGATGTGAGTGCATGGTTGTCCGTCTCCTCGTGCCCTGGGATCGGTTGGCCACCGATTCAGGGTGACCCCCGCCTCTGGCCTGGAGGAAACTGGCATAGGCTCCAGCAGCCCCCACAAGCCTAATGAGGATAAAGCAGTTCAGTGAATGAATGGCAAAATAATAGGGTAGATATATTACATTTTTTTGCTGCTTCTGACATGAGGTGTTTGTTGCTTATTGACTCATTTTATCTCAATTTCTGAACTGCTTTATCCTCACTAGGGTCACAGGGTGTGCTGGATACTATCCCAGCTGATTCCGGGCCAGATTCTGGGGACACCCTGTATCGGTGGCCAGCCAATCACAGGACACAAGGAGACAGACAACCATGCCCAATCACACCCATACCTAGTGGCAATTTAGAGTGTCCAATCAGCCTACTATGCATGTTTTTGGAATGTGGGAGGAAACCAGAGTACCGAGAGGAAACCCATGCAGGCCCGAGGTGAACCTGCAAACTCCATACAGACCACATTGAACACTTGCCCCACCTGACCACCCTCTTCGATTCTGAGTTTAAAATGTTGGCTCTTTGTGTCAAACTTATTTGCCAACCCCCGATATATTTGAATAAACTGTTGCAGAATGCTTGCAATCGTTCTATCTCTCGGGCTAGGAAACTCAACCCTGGGGCATGAAACCTAAGCATTTCTAATCTTCTCACGTGACGTAACAGTCATGACGTCACCTGACACGAACACCGTCCTTCCAAACGCATTGCTAATGCGGTTTATCGTCGTTTCCAAATGAAACTCTGCAACTAAATTATTCTGAAACGATGACACAAATAACGACAAAGATGCTGCTTAATGATGTCTTGCACACAAAGTGTATCATTTGCACAACAACCCCAATTCATAGCTTGCTACCGCAAATGACTGCAATCGCAATGTAGTAGTCCCTCGTCTGCAGGTGGGAAAGAACACAGATTAAAAATACAAATTAGGGGGTATTAAAGTGGGATTCGTGCAAGGTATTCCCCACGACCTGCCGCGTTTGCTGCTCGACCGATTACGTAATAACAATAACATCCGGCTTTCTCATCTATGGACGCGCACTAAACAACTACACATAAGAATACCCTAACAAGAATATGCATCACAAAATACATGCAATATGACTTTACTTCACCTTTTAGGCAGGGATGTGGCATTCTACTGAGAGCGCCGTCCTCGCGAGCTGCAAAGATGCGCTGCCAGTCAGCGACCTTTGGATTGTCATTCGTTTGCCAGTCAAAGGTCAAAACGCTAATGGTCCTAGTCAATATACGGGAAATACGTTTGCACCCGGAGGCAGTAACGGGCTGCGATGACACGATCTAATTGCATCCTAGGGAGGAAGAGCCCCACACAGCATCCAGGCATGTGGTAAATCCGCAAAACTGCACCTTCTGTGCATCCTGCCTGCCTTTTCGACTGTGCAGACACGACATGGCAACCTGGTAAAACCTGGAGCGGATTTCTGACGTGATCGTGCATCTTTGTGGATCAGCTGATATTCTGCACGTGATTAGGGATCCTGAAAAATCTCCATTATGTCTTAATTGCTGGGGTTTCAGCATAGAGGGACCGGTTCGCAGATTTGATGTCTTTAATCATTAGCTTTGAACCAACGTGATTTAAAATAATCCATTCATTCAGGAGTGGGGCTCTCGAGCCACATGCGGCTCCTGGCCCTGATATTTTATATATACCGTGGGCGGGCCGGCGGATGACTCATTAGTGCGTCGGCCTCACTGTGGGGGACCTGGGTTCAAATCTAGGTCGGTCCACCTGTGTGGAGTTTGCATGTTGTTCCCGGGACTGTGTGGGTTTTCCCTGGGTACTCTGGGTACACACTTGTTTATTTATTACCTATTTATTTGTCTTTTCCTGTGTCTGTGTGCCTCTTGGTACTGTGACAGTGAAATTTCCCGAATAAAGATGAATAAAACTACCTAATCTAATCAAATGTTAGGCTGAATGGACACTCTAAATTGCCCCTTGGTAAGAGTGTGGGCGTGAATAGTTGTTTGTCACCTTGTGCCCTGCGATTAGCTGTCCACCAATTCAGGGTGTGCCCTGCCTCCGGCCCAAAGTCAGCTGGGATAGGCTCCAGCACCCCCTGTGACCCTAGTGAGGATAAAGCGGTTCAGAAAATGAGATAAGGTATATATATATATACTGTGGCTCTTTGCTTTGTATCATGTTTCTCTTAATTTTACTCTTTAAATTTACTCTTAAAACACATTGAAGTTCATCAAGGCCCATTAAAAACAAATAATTAATTATATTTAAAATAATAATTTGGCTGATGTTTTTATGCTGCTTCTGCCAGCAGATGTGGCTCTTTGACTCACAGTTTAAAAATTTGGCTCTGTGTGTAAATCGTTCGCCACTCCTGTATTAAAGCAAGTCACGGCCCGGCAGAGGAGTGGTTAGGCCCTCGGCTTCACGGATTTGGGGTTGATGTTTCGATCCCTCGTCAGTCCTCACTGTGTGGAGTTTGCATTTTCTCCCCAGGCTTGCATGGGTTTTTTACAGGAACTAACTATAACATGCATGGTAAGGCTGGTTGAACACCCTTGCCCTTGTGAGTGTGAGCGTAAATGTTCGTCTGACTACCTGTGCCCTACGATTGGTTGGCCACCAGTTCAGGGTGTCCTTTGCTTGGTGTCCGTAGTTAACTGGGATTCTCTCCAGCACCCCCTGCGACCCTTGTAAGGACAAGCGGTTCAGAAAATTAATAAATGAAAGAATGAATGAATTATCTAAGCAAACCCTTTCAAAGGCAGTGGTAAATTTGACATTGCCAATATTATAGAAACATATTTTTTTATAGGTCAAATAAATCACATGAACACAGATTTTATAAGACAGGATAATTGTTTTATTGACTTGGAATGTAACAAGATTAAGCAATAGCAATGCAAAAATGGCTTACACAAAAGCAGTGTGGTGTAATCAACTGCCTGAATACTTTTATAACACACCCATTTAGTTGCAAATATGACCTTAAGTGAATCCAGCCTGGGTGTGTTCACTTGAAACTTTACCTCCCAACAAATTTTGACATTTTGCATAGACATAGTCACCCATTGTTAACAGCTTGTATAAAGATTTTTTTTTTTTAAATAACATGCCATTTCTACTGGCTGAACCATTAGGGTAATACAGAATTCTCTTGTTCACATTATGACATTAAATTGACAATTTTCATTTTGATAGGTGCCATGGATATATTTTAATTGTGTTAAAATGTGTCTCAGAATGGATGTCACTATGAAGATTCATATTCCAAATGCCGATAAAAGTAAAGCGCTGTACACAAATATTGGAAGACAAATTGTTACGTTTGTATGAAACTGATTTTGGCAAATCCAGATTCTGTTAGTGTGTTTTGAAAAGCAGCAAAAACCATTTAGGAAATCTCAAAGCCCATTCTGTTTGTCACAGATCATCCTTGGTTATGAAACCATGACAACCAATATTTGTGGAAGGAGACCGACTATTGTTGGTCGATATTATTAGACGTGTAGTGTACAGTATGTTGTTGGTTATGGGTTCTGACATTCTCAAAATCTGTTAGGATGTTGAAACGTCATTGTATGTACCCTTCTTATGAGGAAAAACCCAATTTCACTGTCAAATATTTCATTATTTATACACAAGGCAGCAAGCACTGAGGCAGACTTAAACATGTTGAGCAGTGTGCACAATTAACTAGTTAAAGGTGAGGAACAATTAATTTATAGGTTGTCAGAGGAACATTGAGAGATGGATTATAATCTGTCCAATGGTGGTAATTCCACTTTGTGAGAATAAATCTAATAGCCACTTTGGGACTCTGCCTGGTGCCGCATAGTTATACTTGAACGTTTTTGTAATAGATTTTCATCACAAACATTCCTTCATACATTTTCTGAACTGCTTATTCTCACAAGGTTCGCAGGGAGTGCTGGAGCCTATCCCATTCGGGGGACACACCCCGAATCAAGGCACAAAAAGACGGACAATCACTCACATCTAGGGAAAATTTAGAGTGTCCAACTAGCCTACTATGCATGTTTTTGGAATGTGGGAGAAAGAGTGCCCGGAAATAACCCATTCACAAGAACATGCAAATTCCACACAGGCAGACCGACCTGGATTCGAACCCAGGACACCTAGAATTATGAGGCCTACGTACTAACCACACAGCCGCCGGGCTGCCCTAAGCATAAATATTTCTTGTTATTTATTCAAACAAGTAAACACACCTTTAAACACAATCATAATAGAGTAGAATTGCAACAAGTACCTGTAACTGGTTTTGGGAGCAGTTATGTAGCATCTGCTTAATTTGCAAAACATGTAGAGTGAACCTAAAAATGACCCAATGAAATTAATTTCCATTCAACATACAAAAGACAGACACACCTATTTCTGTACAGCAAAATGTCTAACAAAAGGCACAGATTTTTCTTTTTTAATTTCACATTTGTAGCATACGGTAATGAATCTGTTTAATTAACTTTATAAAAAAAACTTGTGAAGAATAATGACTTAAGTCTTCAATTTTGTGAGTTTCTAAGGCTTATTCACAAGTGTGTTTTTGTTTCTTTTACATGTTTTTGGTGGCCACAGGGAGGTACAAAGAACAAATGTGGGGGTCTGTAATTATGACCATATGGAGCAGAAGGAATTTATTACAATGACGCAGTAGTGTAGTAAAAGTTGTAGATGCATAACTGTCTCAGTGGCTGTGTACAATTCAGCTCTATACACATCAGTAACATCATAAAAGAATATATATCGCATAGCTGACCCTTGTTATGTAACGTGAAAAGCCCACGGTCTTGCTTTGCCTGTTAAAAAAAACTCCAGATTATCATTAATTTGACCAACAACCTCAAAGTTATTTTCATACCTTTTGAGAATATTAAAGAAACATCCTTGTTCATCCCGTCCTTCTATTTTTTGGCATAATTGTTAAGCCTTTTTTCCTCACTGTCATGAATTATTATTGTATGCTGCAAAAGTGCTTTATGAACTTACAATTCCATGTGGTGTATGCTGAATTAAATTAGTACAGTTCATTAATTTATTTTCAACGTGCTTATCGTGGTCATGGGGGTGCTGGAGCCTATTTCAGATAACTATGAAAAGTAGAAGGGTTGCCATGTCTTGGGACCATCGAAGTGAAGTGGTCAATTAGCCTACCGTGTATGTTTTTAGGATGAGGGAAGAAAGGGAGCAGCTGGAGAAAACCCACACAGACATGGGGAGAACATGTTAACTTCATGTAGTAACCCTGGAGACCGCCATTGAACCATTGATAGTGGAACTGTAAGGCAGATGTGCTAAATTCTCTGCCACTGTGGCACTAACTTGGAAGAATTGCTCACTTCTAAATTCAACTATTGAATGAATATAATCAGCATTACACAACAGGTTTGAGAACTTTGTTAGCAGTGTGAGCTAATGAATGAAGACTAAAGTTTGTGGAAGGACAAAAGATAACATGTTTTGATGGTTCTTCATTTCTCTTTCTTTCATTTCTTATTTTCTTCCTTTAACCTAACTTTTCTGTCATGACCCATTGTTTTGCATCCAACCCCAATTTAGACTGTCAAAAAAGATTGTCTATGTTGCAAGTAAACACCAAAGATTTAGAAGAATAGCTTCTATTGATCCGATTAGCTATTCACCAAATAGCATTTTACTCCAATGAGATTATTTACAAGCACAAACACACAGGGATTATGCACCATTATCCACCAAGTTGTTGTTTCCCATTACAGTCACAGCTCAATAAATCTACTCCAATCTACATCCAATTTCAAAATTTAAAGAAACAATTCAAATTGTCTATATGTTTAAATGAGAACTGTAAAAACAGAATAGATGCTTATTCTCCTCAACGCCACTGTTTCTGATGAACCAGAAAAACAAACAATCCATTATTGAAGAGGATTATTCCACAATCGACCCTTTTCTTGATTTTGTGGTCTTCTCTCTAAAAAATAATCAGGGTGCCTGGCTTTGATGGGCATCAGGCTGTGATTGCATCTTAGTGGTGAGGAGTGAGTTGATGTATGGCCAAATTCTATCAGTTTCTGTACCAGAGAATGAGTGAAGGATTCCTTGGGACCTGTGTAAAGTGATTACAAATTACAACCGCAATTTACCATTCTCATAAAAGGTCATAAAAAGCTCCAATTACATCCTACCGGAATATTGGGGCACTTTGTCACTTTTCATAACACTTATTGAGAGGAAATACAGACAGGGAAAGATGGAGTGGCAATCACATGTACAGATGTCAATAAATACTATTTACAGTCGATGACTTTTTTTAAAGCAAAGATTTGATTCTGAGTCAGTTTCAAGTCAATGCAAGTTGACAGACACATTTTCAATTGTTGTATGCCAAATATATTTTTGGCAATAGAAGAAAAGGAGGTAGGGTTTGGGTTTTCATTTGAAAAGTAGCTCAAGACAAAAAGTATGGACACTACTGGTATACGTATGTAAACTGTACATCAACTTTAGATTTTCAAGATAAAAAAATGTATACTGACTTGTATAAGTCAATGACAGGCTTAGCCACATCTTTGTAATGTCTTAGTCTGGACATCAAAGCTTCTGGTTTGTCGTCATCATGCTGAATCAGTGGCTCACCTGTGATGTCATCTTCTCCCTTTGACACAGAGTCAGACCACAACAGGGCTCGACTTTAGAATGCTTTTAGGTATGAAATTTTTTGACCAGCAGAAGATACAAAAGTCCTGTATTCATTATTTTATTTTGAAATTGTCCCGTTAACATTGCAAGCTGCTTTACATCCTCCCACAACAACAACAACTCTCTTTTGCCCGCCGTTTATCTTCACAAAGTACTTTATTTAAAATTATTGGTGTTAATGAAATTAATAAGCGGGCCGTGTTATTCAAAAAATACATCGCTATGCTACTGAAGCAGAAGGAAGCATTAAAAGTGACGATTCCTTGGCATGACCTCTCTGCACTAAACAACGAGATGGAGAGACTGTCATTCCTTCAGAGTTATATTTAATGCTAAGTTGTTCTGTATTATAATTTGAAGTTGTTTAAATGTGTGTTTATGTGCTGTCAGCTTCCCCCTTTACCGTACTGTACTACTGCACCAATATAACATGTAACAGAATGCTTGTTATTCGTTTTAATACATTTTTAAGATTTTTAGCATTTTTTTTTGTTTGTCACATTTTTCATACAAAAGTTGGATAATTTTTAAAGGGTTTTGGTTTGTAGTTTTTTTTTTTTTTTTTAGGACCGTACAACTAATTTTAGAATTTAAATATAATGTACTACTCTACTTACGAAAAATCCAAGTTAAGAAAAAAGTTCAGGAACCAATTAAATTAGTAAGTAGATGTACGACTGTATATTCTTTAGGTTTTTTAGAAGCCAGGGGTCGGCCCATCAAACAGGAGTGACGGTCATTTATTTACAGTCAAATTATTGAAATTGTTGCATGTTTTAAGTGCTAACTTTTGTTTAGTGGTGTGCACTAATTTTTATACATTACTCTCAATGATACTCTATAAATGTGGTTCCATATGGAAATTCACACGCATATACATCAGCAGGGACATAATTGAAGAGGCTTACAAAAATATGTACCAACCCATTTCAGGACACTCTAAAGCGCAGATAAAAACACTTCAGACTGATCTCATAAGTTTTTCTGTATCCTATATTTTTTGCTCATGATTTACATGCAAAACTGTTTAACATTTAAAATGAGAAACACAGTGTCCTTTTGTGTCATATGATCTGCCCTTTTACTACATGGAAATGTTACACAACAATATTATGACTATGACTCATTTTCCTGTAGTGGCGTGAGGAAAACAGATTATTGTAGTCCGTTGTGTTTCTGTGTTGTTGACTTTGTAAGCAAATATTTTTACTTCACAGGATGGTACACTGGGTCATTGAATCAAATAAAGTGTGCTTGATGGAAATATTTTTAAAAACGGCTTTAGCTAAAACCCCAGTCACTGTGTTTAAAACTTTTAAAAAGGCAGTGTTGCTGTTTGTAATGGACAACTTCCCATTATCAAGTGTCTTTGTGCAAGACCCTGCACCCTAATTTGCACCCTGTGGTTACAACAGCATCTTGCAAGGCACCAGCATCACAAGTATGTGAATGTGTGTGAAAGGGTGAATGCGTGACAAGGTAAAGAACTTTGTGCACTCTAAACAAGTCAATATAAATCCTATATAAACAATCTGTACTTACAATACAATGTACATTTAGATGTACATTGTGGACGCAGTTCTAAGCATCGCACCTTAATCCATCTCACCAACAGAGTATTTAAATGTAAGTGATAAAATAGAAATGTTGCTTTGCTAGTTGCCATTGTCAATTTGAAATCTTGTGCCTTTTGGTGGTATCTATTCTGTAGTTCATGATGAATTATTGCAATATACTTTAAACGTAGTTTACAGTGATATCTCTAATTCTGCGGTAAATGGATAATCATTGTTGGGCATTACGTTGAGATTGGTAGCCTGGTATTAGAGATCCCATTTCACGGCTATTGGCTGGAGCAATGGCTGCTGCACTTTTTTTTTAATAAATGCCTTTTCAAATCCTGTGACAGTTACGGATTGTTAATGTTATTGTCTCCATATGTTTAGTATTTCATTGTAATATTGTTTGTATTGTTGTTTGTACTTTGTTTGTGCATTTATTTGTATTTATCTCTGAGGAAGTCTGAAATATTCAAACACTTTGCGTACATGATTTGGCTTTACAGACCTGAACTCGGGGTGGGTTGAACCCCATGTTGTAAACTCGACCACTGCCTGGATGGATCCAGCGGTCACTCAGTCTGTCCTTAAGAGTCTCAAAAGGGATGTTGAGACTGATTACCAAATCTAGTTGGTACATATTATTTAGGGTTTGGGCCTGTGTAAGTGTCCGTGGAAAACCTGGTGAGAAAAATAAATAAATTAAAAAGAGTAATTCGGCGAGGCCATCAATCCAACTGGACACATTATATATTATTATATATAATTATTAATTGTTATATTATCCACAACAATTGCCTATATCAAGGGTGTCAGACTTGGGTTAGGTAGCGGGCCGCGTTAACGTCAACTCGATTTCATCTGGGCCGGAACATTTTAGATATAATATTTAGATTTTTTTTTTTATAAATGGATTAAAAGAACTGGACTAACAGCCCTGAATATTCAGTTTTTTATAGATCTAAAAATAATGTTAATTTTAGCTTTTAATGATTTGATGATTTTAATGATTGATGCTGTTTATTCTGTCTAATCACCCTCTTGCTACCTGCCACAATGTAATTTCCCGAATACGGGATGAATAAAGTTATCCAATCCAATCCAAATATATTTTTAGATTTTACAAAAATATTTTTTGAACTAAAAACACAGAAAAAAATTGATTAAAAAATACAATTATTCATTTAAGAGGGGGAAAATCAGGAAATTTTATATACATCTATACTTGACACGTGGCCTATTTGGTATGTAAAATGAAGAAAAATCTTTTTCAGGACAATTTTGTGAAAATATACAATGGTCTTCTTCATTCATTTTAAAATGCATTTCATTAGTTTATAAGAAAAGTCTTCATTGGTCAAATAGTAAGCTACTGAAATATCCTATAGAGTAGTGGGAAATGGACAAAGGCAGGAAGAGGATTTATCTGACATTGAGGGAAGGTTAACATCCAGTACTTCCATGTACCATTCTAACTTCATGTGTGGTGTTTTAACTATGAATCAGTGATGTATAATGTACATTAGTCTCTTAACATTGAAGAGGTACAAAATGCCTATTGTGTGACTGCTCCTTTCTCTAGTCAACCTCAAACAGACAATGTCTAACAATTACAGATCCCGCTTGCACATTTAAACTTGTGACACAATTACTTGTGTTCATCAATGTTTGTCCACTATTAAAGATACAAGACAATAATTAACTTCGAAAAGAGCAGTTACCTGTTATGCCTTCAAATAAGTCTGATATATAAGTATATATAAGTATGTATATGAGTATATATATATATATATATATATATATATATATATATATATATATATATATATATATATATATATATATATATATATATATATATATATATATATATATATATATATATATATATATATATATATATATATATATATATATATATATATATATATATATATATATATATATATATATATATATATATATATATATATATATATATATATATACATATACATATACATATACATATACATATACATATACATATACATATACATATACATATATACATATATACATATATACATATATACATATATACATATATACATATATACATGCATGCATGCATACATACATACATACATACATACATACATACATACATACATACATACATACATACATACATACATACATACATACATACATACATACATACATACATACATACATACATACATACATACATACATACATACATACATACATACATACATACATACATACATACATACATACATACATACATACATACATACATACATACATACATACATACATACATACATACATACATACATACATACATACATACATACATACATACATACATACATACATACATACATACATACATACATACATACATACATACATACATACATACATACATACATACATACATACATACATACATACATACATACATACATACATACATACATACATACATACATACATACATACATACATACATACATACATACATACATACATACATACATACATACATACATACATACATACATATATATATATATATATATATATATATATATATATATATATATATATATATATATATATATATATATATATATATTTATATTTTTTTTTTTTTAAATATGCATATATCCCTGGTCTTGTTTGACAATTCAGTATACATTTCGCATGCCATCCATTCATACTGCTTTAATTGGGCAGAGACCACATGGGAGTGGTATCAGTACCAAAAGCCTAAAATGTACAGTTGTAAAAGTATTAGCCCACGCATGCCTTTCTGCTTAGGAAGTCGCGTGAGAGGATGGGGGTGGAAACAAGTAAGCCAATCACCATTGAGGAAGACCAGCCATTACTAACTCTATATACATCATGAATAAGTTATACTCTTACATAGCATACATACATAAGAGTGTGCTTGAAAAAGAAACCTTTGTGGAAAAACGGCATGGTTACACTTAAAAAACATGAAAAAGGAGATATTTCCTTACCATCTAAAAGCCAACTTTGGCCACTTAGGTGTTCCAGTCTGGGCATCATCAGCCTGGTCATCATATGGTCAGGAACCAGCATGCCTTTCTCCACATATGTCTTTACTTGTACTCCTGCCTCTGGTTTACATCAGGCATATAATATAGTTCATGTATGGATTTGAGTCCTCTGAAATGCAAAGATTCATGCAGCTGCTGGACGTCGGAAGTGGCAAAATTTGGGCAACAAACACTTTTAAGTGAGAATTGAAGTGAGAACTTCAGGTCAGCATCAAATCGACACTTCACAGACTCAATATAAATATTGGTTATCCAAGTTCTAACGTGCATTATGGAGAATAATCAATAGTTATGAGTGGTTAGCGTGTCTTCCTCACAGCTCTGGGGTCCTGTGTTCAAATCCAGGTCGGTCCACCTGTCTGGAGTTGGTATATTTTCCTCAGGCCTGCGTGGGTTTCCTCCGGGTACTCCGGTTTCTTCCCACATTCAAAAGACATGCATGGTAGGCTGATTGGACACTTTAAATTGCCCTTTGGTATGAGTGTGAGCATGAATGGTTGTTTGTCTCCTCGTGCCCTCCCATTGGCTGGATATTGATACAGGGTGTGTCCCCCGCAACTGGTCCAATGTCAGCTGCGATGGGCTCCAGCACCCCCCGCGATCCCAATTAAGATAAAGCCGTTCAGAAACAGAAAAAAAATTAAGTAAAATAAAAACAATTTCCCAAATTTCACTGCACTTCCGTCAATACTCGTGACAAGCAAACGGACGATAAAATAGCCTTTGTGTATAATCTTGCATGTATATTTTCATATATAAATAAAATTCAAACATCTATAATTAGTTCCTGTACGACTCGAAAGCTTTTTAAGAGATATTTTCAACGTTTTTCTCACTTGCGTAATGTGACATTTTGCTTGAAATGCAATCCAAAAATAAAAATCATTGGTAAAATTAATGAGGGGGGGGGGGATAATTTAGAAAAAAATGACAGGTTTCAAGTTCATCTTACCTGTTTTGGCTGCTACGCTCTCACGTAAGAAATGACCACTGGATAAATACTGCAGGCCGAAGCTTTGCGCAATTCTTTTAGATATTGTTCCTTTACCTGATCCCGGAGGACCCATTATAGCAGCTCGGAACAGTTTAGCCATGTCCTTCTCCGTATCTTCAAAAAAGCAAATAAAAGTGCTCTCGTTTTGACGTAAGCGTTACTTTTTTTTGCAGGAGTATCAACCAAAAAAGGGGAAACTCCCAACAAGTTCCATGCATGAGTGGCAAAACCGTCGCTCGAATGTTTTTTTTTATGGATGGCAAAAGAAATTCCTGTTTTTATCTCGGAAGTACTCCAATCATTGCGCAAATACTTCTTTCGGTGCCCATTTGAAAACTGAGACTAATAAAGTGTCTCCGCCTTTTCTTCAAGGTCTTCTTTTGGGAGTATTACGGTAGCCTACGTCGTTAAAAAATAGTTTATCCACGAATGGACGCGAGCGACTCTACAACGCCCCGTTTTACTGCGCACATCATCCAGGAAAAATGCGGACGAATGATTCACAGTCACGCTAGCCGCAGGGAAAAGTGGTAACTGTAGTTTTTTTTCATTTTAGTTTTCTGTGATGGCTAAGTGTCCCCCTTATGTTTGTCTACTAAAGATATAATACATCAGAAAATCACATAAAATGTACAATCTTTCTGCAACTGCCAATAGAATAAGATAAAAGACTCAATACCAAAACGAAAGATATTGCAGTGGATAGGAGTTCAAACGTATAGTTTCATAGAAAAGAAAAGAAATGAATTCTTCAAATTCACTTTTGTTTTGCTGTCCCGTGACAGGCGCACTACTCCAAATTGTCCAGCAGAGGCCACAGTGGGCGAGTCTATATGATATATTGTTGTATGTATCTATTTGATGTTTGGGAAATTATTATGTTAAAGAATCTCACTCTATACATTTCATTTCAGAAATCGGGGTCTAATAATGCAGAGGCACCAATATGCCTTTACCCTCGCCAGGTTCGCCGAGGGTGCTGGAGCCTATCCCAGCTGACTTTGGGCCAAATGCGGGGGACGCCCTGATCCAGTGGCCAGCCAATCGCAGGGCACAAGGAGACGGAACACCCTTAGCTAGGAGAAATTTCGATTGTCCTATCAGCCCACCATGGATGTTTTTGGATTGTGGGAGGAAACCTGAGTACCCGAAGGAAACCCACGCAGGCCCGGGAAAACTGGAAACTGTGGAAGTGTGGTTTGTGCGTTGCCCTCACAGTTCGGAGATCGAGGGTTAGATCCCATGTTCGGACCTTCCTGTGTGGAGTTTGCATGTTCTCCCTAACTTTTGTGGGTTTTCTCTGGGTACTACAGTCTCCTCCCACATCCCAGAAACATGCATCGGGAAATTTAATATACATCTATACTCTTCATTTTAATTTGATCCTAAAACATAAAGTCGACACTCATGATTTACTTTCCCGGGCCACACAAAATTATGCAGGGGGCCAGATTTGGCCCCCGGGCCACCACTTTAACACCTGTAATGTAGTGGGACTGGTCGTCTGTGTCCTTGTGCCCCGCAACTGCCTGGCCACAACTTCAGGGTTTCCCCCCACCTGGTGCCCATTGTTGGGTGGGATAGGTTCCAGCACCCCTTGCGATCCTTTTGAGCGGTATGTCAAATGTGGTCAAAACGTATTGAAGTGTTCAAGGAACGGTTGGAATTGGCTTGTATTTTGATGGTATTTCACTGAAATGGATGAAAATTAGGAAGTGAATTCATGGGCTGTTGGCAAAATATATTTTGGGGAAAAAGTGAACGCTTCATTTTCCACATGACATCCAGGTCAGAGAAGAACACTACTCTCGTTGCTCTCATCTTTCCTTTTCAGCAGGAATGAAGTACTGGAGTACTTGTTGCAAACCGTACAGCTTTGTCTCAAGCTGTCAAATATTGCGCACGCCTTTTACTAAGTAAAATGACTAATCCATAACAAGTCGGAGGATCAACCTGTTTCCGGTTTATTCGAAACATTTTTTTAAAATTTTCCTTTTGCGCAATTGGAAGTCTATTTTTAAAAACGTGATCATCTTGTCACATGGCTTAGGAGAATTCAATAACAACAAAAAATGGCGACATTCACGCTGCTTCGTATGCTCGCTCTGCGTCATTAAACATTTTCCCGTAAACGACGGACGCAGATCAGATGGAAAAGAGGTAAGGGAATTAAACGATGTTATTATATGCCATAACCTTCCACAGTTTTGATAAAATGACTATCTGATAAGAGGATCTTGTAGCATTCAGTTTGTTTTGATCCAGAATAGTGCGTGTGTGTGCGTGTGTGTGC
Organism: Stigmatopora nigra; assembly: GCF_051989575.1. Lineage (NCBI taxonomy): Eukaryota > Metazoa > Chordata > Actinopteri > Syngnathiformes > Syngnathidae > Stigmatopora > Stigmatopora nigra. The sequence continues at coordinate 12,287,155 of NC_135512.1, forward strand.
ACGCGTTTGGGCGTCAACATTTAACTGCACATTTTGTGTATAAATCATTGCACTTTTTTATTTTTGCATGAAAACCCTATCGAAAATATATTATCTAAAAAAAACACCATAAATATACTGTCGCATTTTTTTAAAATTGACTTTTCCCCCCTTTAAATTTCACTAGAATTTTTCTTATTTTCTTATTATTCACATCCTCAAGATTATTATTCCACTTGCTAGATTATATAAGTGCCCTATACGTTTGAGTCTAATGTTTACCTTCAATCGGGGGGGACATTGTGAGGTAAACACTGCAGCCTTTTTAAGACGTGATAATAGAATTGGCTTGGTTGTGAGAATAATT